>NC_053438.1:61887695-62187695 GCF_007990345.1 Gossypium hirsutum | reverse complement strand
TCGGTCCTTTGACCCACTGTCGACCTAAGGGAATGACATGAGTTAGGAAAAATAACCTTTTGCTTCCTCGTACATTTCTATTTTATTTTAATTTGATCCTTTATCTTTTTTGTTTTTATGATTTATGCTTTAAATTTTCTTACATAGTCAATTCAGTCCCCAGACTATCGACCCTTTGGGAATGACATGTATTGGATCTGGGATTATTTTCATTTTGAGTCCCTGTGTTGTTTTTCTGTTTTATTTTACTTTAATATTTTATTTTTGAATTTTTCATAATTTATCCTTTAAAATTTATCACAATTTTGATTAGGTCCTTTATTTAATTTAACTTATTTATTTTTAATGTATTTTTTTCTTAGGATTTTTAATTTTGTTATTTTCATTCTTGACCTTTAAATTAAACAATTTTTACTTTTATCTTTGATTTATTATCATTATTATTTAATTTTTTTCATTATTAAATATGGCATTAACCACGTCATTATCGTTATTATTATTGTTTTTATCATCAATTTGTGTTATTATTATAGTTGTTTTATTGCTATTTGATTATAGTAATTACCGTTATTTTTGTTTTTATATTATTTTACTATGTTCATTTCAAATTTTTATTTATGTTTTATTTCTTTTTTTTACTTTTTTTCTCGTGCAGTTATTTTATTTTTATTTTGGTCATTACCATGTTATCCATTATGCTTAGATACATTTATTCATTCCCGTATTACGCTCAATTGTATATCATATCAAGTGATGCATTCATTTTTACACAACGCATAAGAAGAAATTAAAACCAAGGTGATATTCTTTATTTTGAGGATTCGAGAGATTGTGCCCTTAACTTACGAGGTACGATATTCTCCTTGAACCGAAATAATTAAATGTCCCTTCTCTTTTTTTAAAAAAATATACAATTAAAAAATATAAGATTTGGGCAATTATTAAACGGCAAGCGTTCTTATTTTTGAGAATTTGAGATTTTGTGCCCCAACTTACGGGACATGATTTTTCATCTTGATTGACCCGAAATGAGAAAACCTCCTAGTTAAAAGGACTTTTTCAATTCCATCAAATAACATCGCGCGAAAGGGATTGCATTTTAAATTCTCTTTGGATTCTCAATTTTTGACATCAAGACATTAAGTAATCAACTAGATACCAATTTTGGGCGTTATGAGGGTGCTAATCCTTCCTCACATGTAACCGACTCCCGAACCTATTTCCTAGATTTTGTAGACCGAAAATCATCATTTTAGTAAATCTAACATTTTATTAAAATGACCAAGTTTTGAGGTGATCCAATCACACCTAAATAAGAAGGATTGGTGGCGACTCCATTTTCATTTTAAAATAAAAATTCGATTAAAAAAAGAGTTTCCACAGATTGACGACTCCACTAGGGACCAAATGAAAGAATCGAGCCGCATGTTGATTAATTTTTAGTCTTTTTGTCGATAATTGATAATTTGGTTTAAATTAACGATCCCTTCCTTGCATTTCATCCTTTATGTTTTATTTTAGTGGTAAATAATGTCTTTGTTATCTCGAGTTACATAGCGATCTAATACATCTGTTTTATTGGTTTAAGAGTTTCTCTTTATGTTGTCACATATTGCATGACATAATCGTTCCATTCTACCCTTCTTAAGTGGGAGTGGTAAGTTATTTCTTCGTGAAGTCTTCACTTCCGTATAGGATAGTGGGCCACTTCCGAGATACATCCGTACCTATGTCTTCATGAGGTTTTCACCTCCGCACGGACATAGAGAAATGTACTCCCCTGAACTGAACTCGGTCCATATGAGCCTATAATAGGTGAGGATCGAGGAATCTGCCGATTCGGGTACCCTTACTTTAGAACCAAACTACATGTAGTGAACCCTAAGAGTCAGCCCTAGGAATAACCATGTCAAACCTTTAGCAGTTACCCGAATAGATTCCAAATAAGAGACATTTTAATTGTTATTCTTTGCTTTGTATTCAAGCTTTATATAAAATGTACTGACTTGTTTCATTTTGTTTTGATTGTGGTTGCATTGCATTTTCATCTTAGAGGAAAGGTGTTGATTTATGTTCAATTGCTAAATAGAGAGCTTGTCATGGAAAAGGGGTTTCTTGATAAAGTGGAAGTATCCGTTTTATGTAAAGAAACCCGTTTTCTAGTAAAGTTGTTCTATTTAAATTAAACTAGAATCAATGCCTTTTTGCAAGTATATTTTCCATTCATTAACATTACATTTCATTACATGTAATAAATTTCATGAAATCCAAAAGTGTACCGAGTTTAGAAATCTAGTACAGAGCCTGATGGAAAACAAATAATACATTGAAGACATTGAGATTCAGAAGGGGAAAATGTTTGTGGCTCTAAAGAGGGAACTGAGGAAGGGAACTTATCAAAAATTCGTCCTTATATCCTCAAAAATATTCTGAACAACTGGACTGTGGAGGAGATCCCTGTAGTATTTAAGACTATTTCAGAGTAATGTTCAAGAACACACCTGTTGCTCTGAGCCTAGAAGTAATAGGGATATTTTTTGTGAAAATGTGCATGTTCATTATCTTTATTTCAATGAAAATAATGCATTTTTATGTCCCACTTAGCAAATATTCTACTTTATTTTTCTATTTTTTCTCATACTCATACCACGCATTTAATCATTCTTAAATTCATTTGTTCCTTTGGTCTCCTTTTATTCCTATAATAGGTCTCTAGATATTAATGACATGAGCGATGTTGCTATTAACTCGGAGTCTCCTTTTGAGTAGGATATGTGTCTAGAAGAACCTTAGGACTTTGAAGATGATCGAGATTGTAACTTGTCTCCTGATTTGTTAAGGATGGTAGAGCAAGATGAGGAACATATCCTACCTCAGAAAGAGTCTGTGGAAATTGTGAGATTAGGGGATGGAACAGAAAAGAAAGAGGTGAAAATCAAAACTTGCATCATTGTAAAGACAAGGCGAGACCTCGTTGAGTTACTCCATGAATTAAAAAAGTTGATGTATCAAGACATACGTGGTCTAAGTACTGATATTATGGTACACCGGCTTCCCATAAAGAATGCAAGCTAGTTCAGCAGAAACTTCAAAGGATGAGGCTTGACGTACTGTTGAAAATAAAAGAAAAGATTAAGAAACAATTTGACACTGGTTTCCTACAAGTGGTCAAATATTCGGAGTGGGTGAATGTATGTAGACCACAGAGATTTAAACAAGGCTAGCCCAAAGGACAATTTCCCACTGCCTTACATTGATACCCTAGTAGACAACACGGCAGGTCATTCACTATTTTCCTTCATAGATGGTTTCTTTAGATACAACCAGATAAAGATGCATCCTGAAGATATGGAGAAGACCACATTCGTGACAATGTGGGGAACATTTTGTTATAAAGTGATGTCATTCGAATTGAAAAATGTTGGGGCAACATATTAAAGAGCCATGGAAACTTTGTTTCATGATCTGATGCACAAAGAAATTGAGGTTTATATTGATGATATGATCGCAAAATCTCGAACAAAAAAAGAAGATGTGAAAGTCTTGAGGGAACTATTTTTGAGGTTGAAGAAATTACAGCTAAAGTTGAATCCAGCAAAATGCACCTTCGGGGCTATGTCGGGAAATTGTTGGGATTTGTAGTCAGCGAGAAAGGGATTGAGATTAACCTGGATAAAGTCAAGGCTATACAGGAGTTACCACCACTGCATACTCAAAAAGAGGTTCGAGGTTTCTTAGGGAGATTAAATTACATTTCCCGGTTCGTTTCACAACTAACTAAGAAGTGTGAACTCATATTTCGTCTCATTAAGAAACGAGACCCAGGTGTATGGGATGAGGAATGCTAGAAGGCCTCCGGCAAGGTTAAACATTACTTGTCCAATGCCCTAGTGCTGATGCCACCTAGCCCAGATAAACTATTGATACTATACTTGGCAGTATTTGGAAATTTCATGGGATGCGTACTAGGCCAACAAGATGTGTCGGGGAGGAAAGAAAGAGCAATCTATTACCTCAGCAAGAAGTTCACTGAATGCGAGGCAAGATATTCGCCAATCAAGAAGCTGTGTTGTGCCTTAGTTTGGACTACCTGGAGGCTGAGACAGTACATATTGTACCATACAACTTGGCTCATCTAAAAAATGGACGCTCTAAAGTACATAATAGAGTCAACCGCATTGAATGGCTCGATGGCAAATTTTGCTATTTGAATTTGATATAATCTATGTAAATTAAAAGACAGTAAAGAGGAGTGCAATAGTAGATTTCCTAACTAGTAGAGCTCTAGAGGATTACGAACCTATAAATTTTGATTTCCCAAATGAGGATCTAATGTATGTTGCAACCACTAAAGAAGGTGCTCCAAGAGAATATCCCTGAAAACTAAATTTTGACGATGCTATGGGTAAAGAAATTGGGGCAGTCCTGGTATCCTTAGATGGAGATCAATATCCTTTCATATGTAAACCTGATTTTGATTGCACAAATAATATGGCAAAATACGAGGCGTGCATCATGGGTATCCGTGCAGCTATAGAATGCAAGATTAAGGTACTGGAGGTATTTGGGATTCTGCACTAGTAATCTATCAACCTAAAGGTGAATGGGAAATGAAAGATCATAAGTTGATTGATTATCGGAAGCTGGTTCTCAAGTTAATTGAGGAGTTTGATAGTATCACCTTCTGCTACCTCCCACAATATGAAAATCAGATGGTCGATGCCTTGGCTACCTTAGTTTCCATGATCAAAGTGAGCAAACAAGAGGATGTAAAACCTATCCAGATAAACATTTATGAGGCCCCGACCCATTGTTACAACATCGAGGAAGAGAAAAAAGATGATCACCCTTAGTACCATGACATATTGCGATATGGAAAGAACTGTGAATACCCTGAGCAGGCAACCAAAAATGATAAAAGGATTCTAAAAAGGTTGGCCAATGAGTGTGTCTTAGATAGGGAGATCTTATACAAAAGAAGAAATGACCAAGTGTTACTAAGGTGTGTAGATGCTATTAAGGCAAAAAAATCCTAAAAGAAGTTCATGAGGGTATTTACGAAACACATGTTAATGGTTTTACGATGGCTAGGAAAATAATGAGATTCAGATATTATTGGTCCACCATGGAAGGAGATTGTATCAATTATACCAAGAGATGTCATAAATGTCAAATTTATGGAGACAAAATTCATGTGCCTCCCTCATCTCTTCATGTTATGACTTTTCCATGGCCTTTCTCTATGTGGGGCATGGATGTCATTGGGCCGATTTTGCCAAAAGCTTCCAATAGACATCAATTTATCTTTGTGGTCATCCATTACTTCACTAAATGGGTAGAAGTCGCTTCTTATGCCAATGTCACAAAGTTAACAGTTAGAAAATTCTTGAAGAAAGAGATCATATGTCGACATAGGATGTCAGAAATGATCATATCTGAAAATGTATTGAATTTGAACAACAGCACGATATCGGAAGTTCGCAGTCAATTTAAGATTAAACATCACAACTCATCACCATATTGCCCAAAAATGAATGGTATAGTGGAGGCAACCAATAAGAACATTAAGAAGATCATGGGGAAAATGATAGAGACTTATAAAGATTGGCATGAAAAGTTACCATTTACTCTCTATGCTTATTGAACGTCTGTCAGATCCTCCACCGGGGCAACACCTTTCTCATTGGTTTATGAAATGGAGGCTATTTTTCCATTAAAGTCGAGATTTTTTCTCTCCAAGTTTTATCAGAGTTAAAGTTAGATGAATAAGAATGAATCAAATATCGATATGAACTTGATCAAAGAGAAAAGGCTGAAAGCTATCCATTATTATCAAATGTACCAAAAACGAATGATACGAGCTTATAAAAAAAAGGTCATCTCTAGAGAATTCCATGAGAGGGACTTAGTGTTGAAAAAGATCTTGACCATACAAGAAGACTTTAAAGGAAAATGGATGCCGAATTGGGAAGGACCTTATGTGTTGAAGAAAGCCTTTTCTGGAGAAGCGTTGATTTTGACCGAGATGGATGATAGAGATTTGCCCAACCCTGTGAATTCAAATTCAATCAAGAGGTATTTCACCTAAAAAAAGAAAAGAAAAAAAAGGAACAAATGAGATGCTAAGGCAAAAACCTGCAAAAGGTGTCTTGAGAACAAAGGAGTTTTGAGTTGAAAACTCGAAAATGGAGGCTCAAATTTTGACCAAATAATGGGCATAAAATAGTCGTTTCCCTGCAGAGGTAACAAGGAAGAGAAACTTTACATCTTGAGGCGTCAAAAAAGTATTTTAGACCTCCTAAACACATATCAGGCTTGGAATGGGCCTCAACAAGTTTTCTCAAAGAAGCACATACTGTGGTATTCGGGGCACCTGATTTCATTTTCACGCACTTTGTGTTTTTGCAATGTTTGCCATTTTGAATAATCTTTTCATTAAGGGCTTTGCCCCCAATAAATTTTAGTCTTGTCCATTATTACGACCTTGTTCAAGCATTTTTTGCATTGAAATAATAATTGATGGACTAACAATATTAAAGTAAAAAGATTTTTGCATATCGCTCTGAAATATTTCTAAATAGTACAAGGACTTGAAACAGGACCACTACTTGGAAGTAACCAAAATTTGAAAATTGGAAAGATCCTAGAATGAGTAGCTCAGATTGTGATCATCTTTTCAGGTTCCCTATCAAAGATACCAAACTCAATTAGAAGGCATGGTAAAATACGGACGAACCACAAGCCACATCCCAAACGTTAAAAGACAAAAACCATTCTAAAAAATGACATGTCGCATTCATCATTCATATACATCTAATTAGGAGCATTTGATTCATTCTAATCATAACATCCTAATTTCTTGGCAAAAAATAAGCATATAGATTCTACAGGTCTTGTTCCCTAGAAAAGCGGTGTAACAGACCAATAAAACAGTACAAATTCTATACCTTTAAAGTTGTAGTGGGTCGGATTGAAGTTACCATAACGAATCTTATCTCCTTGAAGTTGTAGTAGAGCAAGATGAAGCTACAAATCCTATACCCCTGAAGCAGCAATGTATCAGATTGAAGCTACAATTCCTATACCCTGAAGTTGCAGTGGGTTGGAATGAAGCTACAACTATAAATCTTACACCCCTAAAGTTGCAGTAGGCCGAGTCTACCATAGCATATCTATCTCCCTGAAGTTGTAGTGGAGTAAGATGAAGCTACAAATCCTACATCCCTGAAGTTTTAGTGGATCAGATTGAAGCTACAATTTCTATACCCCTGAAGTTGCAATAGGTTGGAATAAAGTTGCAACTACAAATCATATACCCTTGAAGTTGCAGTGGGTTGAATTGAAACTACCATAGCGAATATTATCTCCTTGAAGTTGCAATGGAACATATTGAAGCTACAAATCCTATACCCCTGAAGTTGCAGTAAGTCGGATTGAATCTACCATAACAAATCTTATCTTTCTAAAGTTGCAGTGGAGCAAGATGAAGCTACAAATCCTATATCCCTGAAGTTGTAGTTGATTTGATTGAAGCTACAATTCCTATACCCCTGAAGTTGCAGTGGGTCAGAATACAAACTACAATGACGAATCTTATCTCATTGAGGTTGCAATGGAGCAAGATGAAGCTACAAATCCTGTGCCCCTGAAGTTGCAGTGTGTCAGATTGAAGCTACCATAGCGAATCTTACCTCCCTAAAGTTGCAGTAGAGCAAAATGAAGATACAAATCCTATATCCCTGAAGTTGCAGTGGGTTGGAATGAAACTACAACAGCAAATCTTATCTCCTTGAAGTTGCAATAGAGCAATATGAAACTGTGCCACTAAATCCTACCTTCCTAAAGTTGTAGCGAAGCAGATATTGTGGAGTAGAGTAACCAATGGGATGAAAGAATAAGCTACTTGAAAAAGAGGAGCATTAAAGAAGTTGAGATTCGATAGGACTGGATAAAATTCTCCCTCATTAAAGTCTTTGTTCCATTCTCGTTACACGATAATGAGCAAAAAGAGGCAGCTATGGAAGCCCAATTTCGTCCAGCCCAATAAAAAAACAATAATAATAAAAGTCCATTAAATAGTCCATATTACAAGCCCAAATATAAAAACAACTAAAAGTTAAAAAAAACCCTAAAGCCCAAAACCCACTATCTAAACCTAAACAGAAAGAAACCCTAATCCCCTAAGACTTCACCAGCCACCGTCGCTCCTCCGCTTTGTCACATCAGCAAGTATGCCTCTCGAAGCCCCTATGCCCCGATGTCTACCTCCTTTGCCACCATTTCACCAATATGGCAAGGGGCGTACCTCTCCACTGCCATTGAATTAACCCCTTGCTATAAAAAACCTACAAAAAAGACAAAAACACAGAAATAGAAAAGTAGGAACAACAGAATTAAAAAAGGAGAAAAGAAAAAAAAACTAATATCTTGTTTCACTAATCTCGGCATTTTTTGGGTGTTTTATCCCTAGATCTAACTCTAGGGTTTCGAAAGGATTTTTAAAAAGTTCATTTTTTTTATTTTTCGACCATCGGAGGCAGTGGTCATCGACGCTAGTGACTGGTGGTCGCCGGTGCTGATGACCGGTGGCCGCGGCGGCGTGCGGCGGCCTTGTGGCCGGAAGGGTTAGAGAAAAAAGAAAAACAGAAATTTTTAATAGAGAAGGGAAATTATTTTTTAAGGTTTTTAACTTAAATAGGCCATCAAAATGACGTCGTTTTGGTCTTAGCTTCAGACTCCCCAAAACGACGTCGTTTTGAAGCAGACCCAAACGATTGATCCGTTCTCTTCCTAGGATCCGTAGTTTTTGAAGGGAGGGGATATTTGCAATTTTGGCCCTTTCGCTTTTCAGCCTATTTTTAAATTCGTCTTGCATATTTTTATTTTATTTCATTTTTACCCCATTATTTTAATTCCCTTTCGATTCGGTCCTTTGACCCACTGTCGACCTAAGGGAATGACATGGGTTAGGGAAAATAACCTTATGAGTCCTTGTTCATTTCTATTTTATTTTAATTTGATCCTTTATATTCTTTTTTTATTTGTATGATTTATGCTTTAAATTTTCTTACATATTCAATTCAATCCCTAGACTATCGACCTTTGGGATGACACGTACTGGATTTGGGATTATTTGCGTTTTGAGTCCCTGTGTTTTTCTATTTTATTTTACTTTAATATTTTATTTTTGAATATTTTATAATTTATCCTTTAAATTTTACCACAGTTTTGATTAGGTCCTTTATTTAATTTAACTCGTTTATTTTTAATGTATTTTTTTTTTAATTTTGTTATTTGCATTCTTGACCTTTAAATTAAACAATTTTTACTTTTATCTTTGATTTATTATCATTATTGTTTGATTTTTTTCATTATTAAATATGGCATTAACCACGTCATTATCGTTATTATTATTGTTATTATCACCGATTTGTGTTATTATTATTATAGTTACTTTATTGCTATTTGATTATAGTAATTACCGTTATTTTTGTTTTTATATTATTATTTTACTATGGTCATTTCAAATTTTTTATTTATGTTTTATTTCTTTTCTTATTTTTTTTTTCTCGTGTAGTTATTTTATTTTATTTTGGTCATTATCATGTTATCCATTATGCTTAGATACATTTATTCATTCTCGTATTATGCTCAATTGCGTATCATATCAAGTGAAGCATTCGTTTTTACACAACGCATAAGAAGAAATTAAAACCAAGGCGATATTCTTTATTTCGAGGATTCGAGAGGTTGTGCCATTAACTTACAAGGTACGATATTCTCCTTGAACCAAAATAATTGAACGTGCCTTCTCTTTTTTAAAAAAAATTAAAAAATATAATATTTGGGCAATGATTAAATGGTAAGCGTTCTTATTTTCGAGAATTTGAGATTTTGTGCCCCAACTTATAGGACATAATTTTTTGTCTTGATCGACCCGAACTGAGAAAACCTTCTGATTAAAAATTCAATTTAGTTAGGGACTTTTTTAATACCATCAAATAACATCGCGCGAAAGGGATTGAATTTTAAATTCTCTTCGGATTCTCAATTTTTGACATCAAGACATTAAGTAATCAACTAGGTACCAATTTTGGGCATTATGAGGGTTTTAATCCTTCCTCATACGTAACCGACTCCCGAACCCATTTCCTGGGTTTTGTAGACCGAAAATCATCATTTTAGTAAATCTAGCATTTTATTAAAATGACCAAGTTTTGAGGTGATCCAATCACACCTAAATAAAAAGGATTGGTGGCGACTCCATTTTCATTTTAAAATAAAATGTCAATTAAAAAAAAAGAGTTTCGACAAGTTTGTTTTTACATTTCTTCAATTTCTTCTTTCTTTTTTCTGTCAAAAACCCTTTTTTTCTTAAAATGCTTTCCCTTTTAAAATTCCCATTTGCTTCTTCTTTTGCCTCTCCTTACAATCTCCATCATTGAAGAAGAAGATCAAGGAACCTTAATTTCTCTAGTTCATTTCATTGCTTCATTTTCCTTTAATCCCAATCCTACAAAAACTCTAATACAACAACAAGAAAAGAATACAAAAATCCCAACACAACAGCAAGCAAAAAACACAACAACAATAAGATCCAACGATTGAGGTAAGATTTTGATATTCGAAGCCAAAATTGAAATCAATTTAAGTGAGAGCTTAGTCGATTTGTCAGACCAATTTCTTCCTGTACTTCTTCTTGCACAAATAATTGGTTTTTGGATATTGATTTTGGGTGAAGGAAAAGAAGAAACAATGAGAAGGGAAAGAGAAATGGTGGATTCGAGAAATGGGTTTAAGAAAATATTGGTGCTATAATGAAGGATTTGTGATTTGAATTGATTGCTACTCTCCATTGTTCTTGAAAATGGATTCGTAAAACAAAAAGTAAAATGAAATTTTGAAAATGAAAATGGAACTTATAACTTAATCTTTTATATTCATTTTCGATTTTTTTAGATGAAATGAATGATTGTTTGGTTTTAATCACAATCTTTTTGGGATCCTTTCCTTTTGTTGCTACAACTGCAGATTATACTAACTTGGTGTTTAAGGGTTGTGCTAACCAGAAATTTCAAGACCCATCTGGTGTTTACTTACAGAACATCAAAAATCTAATGCAAGATTTGGTTTCACAATCATTACAGAGAACTTGCTCCATTGTAGCCTTTGGTGAATACACTAATGCAATCAATGGACTTTATCATTATAGAGGGGACCTATCGACAAGCCAGTGTTATAGCTGTG
Source organism: Gossypium hirsutum (assembly GCF_007990345.1). Taxonomy (NCBI): domain Eukaryota; kingdom Viridiplantae; phylum Streptophyta; class Magnoliopsida; order Malvales; family Malvaceae; genus Gossypium; species Gossypium hirsutum. The sequence continues at coordinate 62,176,448 of NC_053438.1, read as the reverse complement.
TGAACAAGATCCTGAAAATAAGTGATAAAGTTTGTGGGAAAGCAGTAGCAGCCAGGGTCCTTCTGATTGGATGTTACTTAAGGTCGAGATAGTTGGGTTCTAACAGGTTCCTGAAATAGAGTTTTTGTACAAGGTGTATGGGTCATCATTAAGTGGAAAAACTGAGTTTGAGAATAGAAGAGGGAGAAGTTTCAACATGGCGAAAGAAAAGGTGAAAAGTGGTAGCAGCTTGGTTCTTAAAAAGTCAAGAAAAAAACCCAAGAATCTGGCACCGGTTCTTCGTTGCAATTGGCCTTTAAACTAGGAGATTCAAAAGAGTGAAGAAGAAAAATAAAGAAGACTTTGGTAGTAAAAAGAAAAAGTAAATGAAGAAAATAAAAACAAAAAGAAAGATGTATGAACATTGGGAAAATTTTGGGGGGTTTGATCGAAGAAAGATAAAGTGTAAAAGCAGACCCAAAAAAAGAAAAAAAAAGAAGAGAAATAAGGGAAGAGAATGAGAGAAAATAAAAAAGAAAAAGAAAAATGAGGTACAGGAAGACGCCACATGGCAACGTGCGATGGGCCAATGCTGTCACGTCAAAAACAATTAACGGCGCTAGTGTCAGGTACCAATATAGTGGCAAAAAAAAATCGGGTACCAATCTAGGACAAAAAAATCATAAGTACCAATATGGGAGAAGTGGCCAAGTTCGGGTACCAATTTTATATTTAACCTTAATTTTTTTTTTTTGCAAATCACCTAATGTTAACATTTATTAATTTTATTGATGTGGCATACACATGGATTCCACGTCAGCAATTAATTTGTTTTTTTTAATTTTAAAAAAATATATATCATTAAATAAAATATAAGTAAATAAGCGGGTTTTTTACAAAAATATTATAAAAAATAAAAATTTACCAAAGTATAATCCCTTTTTTTATTTACTAAAATATTATAAATTTTTTTATTTACCAAAATATATTAAAAAAACAAAACAAAACAAAACAAAACAAAACTGACACAGCCTGATCGGGCCAATGCCATTGGCGGCACCAATGTGCCAAAGGACTAAAATGTGACCACTTGTAGTTTCAAGGACCTGACATGCAAATTTACCATTTTGAATTTTGAAAGTTAATTGCTGCTGTTGTGCGTACTAAAAGTGAAATGTGGCTAATTGCCTTCTAAGCCCTCCTTATTTTGTTATTTACTTTTTATTCCCTTCAACTCACTTTTTTATTTAATAAACAAGCCATTAACCTATTTTTGTAGTTAAATAAGCTCTTAATCTATGATTTTTACTCATAAAAGCCATTTATTTTATTATTAAAGTAAATATATTTTACCTAAAGTAAAGCTATTTAAAAAAGTATAAACTAATTCGCATTTTATGTATTATTTTCGTAATTTGATGAGAATAGTTTATTTAAAAAATTTACTAAATTTGATGAGAATAGTTTATAATTATACTTTATTTTTTCTATTTGGGTTACATTTATAGGTGATCAGTTTTATTATTACTTCTGGTTTTTCAATAAGGCATGCCTAGTATTTCTATTAATTTAAAATATAGTTATTAAATGAGAATAGTTTATTAAATTAAAATAGAGTTATTACTTAATTAGAATTCTAAGTATCTTAATTATCACTTAACTATAAGTAATAATAAAACTGATCACCTATAAATGTAACCCAAATAGAAAAAATAAAGTATAATTATAAACTATTCTCATCAAATTTAGTAAATTTTTTAAATAAACTATTCTCATCAAATTACGAAAATAATACATAAAATGCGAATTAGTTTATACTTTTTAAATAGCTTTACTTTAGGTAAAATATATTTACTTTAATAATAAAATTAATGGCTTTTATGAGTAAAAATCATAGATTAAGAGCTTATTTAACTACAAAAATAGGTTGAGGGCTTGTTTATTAAATAAAAAAGTGAGTTGAAGGGAATAAAAAGTAAATAATAAATAAGGAGAGCTTAGAAGGCAATTAGCCACATTTCACTTTTAGTGCGCACAACAGCAGCAATTCACTTTCAAAATTTAAAATGGTAAATTTGCATGTCAGGTCCTTGAAACTACAAGTGGTCACATTTTAGTCCTTTGGCACATTGGTGCCGCCAATGGCATTGGCACCATTGGTGCCGCCAATGGCATTGGCCTGATCAGGCTGTGTCAGTTTTTTTTTTCGGTTTTTTTGGTATATTTTGGTAAATAAAAAAAATATAATATTTTATTAAATAAAAAAAGGGATTATATTTTGGTAAATTTTTATTTTTTATAATATTTTTGTAAAAAACCCGTAAATAAGCATGCTAATAAAACATTTAAATACATCCACGAATAGGGTAAATTTTATTAAAGACAATTCAACCAAGTTGCTAATTTTCAAGCTTAAAAAATTAATTAGCTTGTGACAAATTTTTGGTTAAGATCCAGACAATTATATGTTGGAAAAAACCTGATTCGAAAATAGCTTTCTATCATAAAAGAAAAATAGAATTTTGAAAATTGAGCTGGTTTATTATATTTATAACAATAAAATTTTTCCAAAATATACTTGTGCTTTGAGCGAGATGGATCATTTTTGTTCCCGGCTTTCAATTGAATAACCTTCTACGCTATTCTCATATCACAAATTGTTTTGAGTGTGGGCTCGAACAAATTCGAATCAAACAGAGAACCAAAAATATTTTCCTTACTTTCAGTGGGAAAGTAAATCTCTCTCAATAGATTCCCAGAAAATATAATTCCTTCAACAATAGTATCATGACTGAGCTTTCCCCAATTACATATCATTACGAAAGCTACTCGATCATTACTCGTCCAGTGACCTTGTCATAAGTGTATTACCCTCAAAAGATATCCTTAATCTCTTCAGGATAAATCTATTCTCCCAATATGATCCTATTTTATTTCATGGTAACTATTGCATCTTCTTTCATGAAAAGTCAATTACTATCATATAATTAAGTCATTCATCACAAAGATAAACGACCAGTGACCACATTTACATTTCATCTATCATGTAATGCCAATGAGAGGATATCATTTACCCTGTCTTGGGCTATGAATTCCACTAGTGTGAATGACGCTACATACTGCAAAAGTCGAATACCCAATGCACCAGCTTTTGGTTCCTTATCTATTCGAACTCAGGCTTTTACATACATCAAATTATATCAATCACACATACATAGTCTATCCTATCAGGATTAATGTGTCCCACACTATGAACGTCACAAGTGATTAGATCCACAAACGGATTCATGATATATTCTACTTGAGTCTTGTTCGATGTACTGTCAGTCTAGTTAGTCACATTTATGTCTCTATCTTTTGGGAGTTATCTATGTCTCTTAAGTTTAGTATTTTTGTCTATGTACACTTATAATTTTTTCAAACAGGTTGGTTAATAAAATAATTCATGAATTACATTAATACACTTTGTTTAATATCCTCATATGGTTTTTTCATGCAAAGCAAAGTAGAAACAAATATTAGCTCATTAGTTGTCTAATGTTTAAATTAATCTTAAACGGTATTACGTGGTCAGATCGTGATACAAAAAGACAACTTATATTAGTAGACGAACCTAAACATGCCATTGGTCTAATCAGAAATGAGCAAGTCGATTAAAAGACTAGTATGCCATCTATCAAGTCCAATTACAGATATGTCTTATCTTGGGCATCAGAACGGATGACTCCCAGAAGATAAAGACATAGATGTGACTGATTGAACTTACAATACATCTGACTGGACCCAAAAAAATAGATCCTAAATTTGTTTATGTATTTATTTACTTATGACAGTTAAAGTGTGACATACCTTAATCCTGAGTGGATGACAGACTCTGTATGTGTGACTCATATACTTTGATGTAAGTAAAAGCCTAAGTTCAAATTGATAAGGAACTGAAAGTTGATGTGTTAGGTATACAACTTCTGTAGTATGTAATGTCATTCAAAATAGTGGAATTCATAGCTCGAGATATGGGTAAATGATATCCTCTCATTGGCATTACATGGTAGATGAAAAGTAAAAATAGTCAAGGGTGGTTTGTCTTTGTGATGAATGACTTGAGTACTATTTGATAGTAATTGATTTTTCATGAAGGAATTTGTAATGGTTACCATGAGATAAAATAGGAACATATTGGGAGAACTAATTTATCCCAAAGAGATTAAGAATATCTTATGAGGGTAACACACTTATGATAAGTTCATTAGACAAGCATTAATCGAATTGCTTTTGTAATGGTATGTCATTGGGGGAAGCTCAGTCACGATACTATAGTGGAATGACTTCATGACTAAATGAGTTTGTAATTAATAGGAGAAAAGATAGAAATTAATTATAAATCATTTGAGCACTAATTGCATATGTCCAATCGGCTCCTCTGCTAGCTCATTGAAACAAGAAATAGATTGCAAGTTGAATCAAATGAAAAGAAATGGATAGAAATGATAAATTTAGAGAAATGTGAAACATTTGGAAATGAATGAGGTTTTCTTTAAATGGAAATGACTTGAAAAATGAATTTATGGTTTTGAAATTATTATTTAATTTAGGATTAAATAACTGAAGTTTGAAAATAGAAATAAACTTATTGGTTATGGTGAATCCATTGAATGTAGAAATATTAAATATATTTTCTCATACTCTTTTATGCTAAAGTCGTCATGATTTTAATTGAATTAGAATTCAGTTGAAAAAATTATTTAATTAATAAATTAATTTAATATGTTTATTTTTTGAAATAGTAAAACAAATATCGGGTTGGATTGAATTATAAAGTATTGGGTTAAAAGTCTAGGAAGTACTTGTAATTGAACCTGATATGGGAGAGACCCAAAAGCCCTTCATGTTTAATGCTAGGGACAACAAACCCTAGTTCGTTTGACTAGGGTTGTCGCCGCACCTAATCCTAGTTAAACTAGGAGTTCATTTTTCTATTGAAATAAACTTCTATAATTCAACAAGAGTTTCACGTCTTCTCCCTATAAATAGATGACTAATCTGTCATAATTTGATTTTTTAAATTAGGCTTCCCCGTTAAACTTAAGGAGCTTGTTTTCAAGTATTTTTTATGTCTTTTTTGTAATTTTTAGTAGGTTTTAAGTTTCGATGGAATAATTGAAAATTGCCTCGTTTTTTATACCTAAATTGGTAAATGGTGCCATTGGGGACCCTAACCTTCGTCTAAGTGTTGTTGGTACTTTATGGAGGCCCAAAATCATGTGAAAACATCACTGAAGCAAGGGTATCACGACATTAAGGTATTGGAATCACAATACCCCCATTAGGCTCGGGACTAAGGCATAAAGAAGTAGTATCGTGATATCCCCCTAGGGTATCAAGATACCTAGGTGACAAGAAGACCTTTCATTTCAAGACTAATGACGATATCGCGATACCCAGCCCTTAGTATCACGATATCACTATCGTTAAGGGACAAAAAATGACACTATGAGCAATGTTTGTGATAAGTGCTAAAAGTAACATGTTTTAATCATGTTCTTAATGCATGTTTAGATGACTATTTGATGTAAAATAGTGAATTTTATGCTCCTAATCATTTAAATTCATGTTTCTATACTTAGGAGAGCATTTGGGAGCAAAATGAGCAAAAAACAAGTGAAAATCGAAAAATAGGAGCAAGGTACAGGGCCCACACAATCTGGACCCTCCCACACAGGCTGGGCACACGACCGTGTGAGCCACATGGGCTGCCATATGGCCATGTGACAAACTATGTGGAAATCACGAATCGTGCTCTAAATACGCAGAAAAACATAATTTTTAGGTTTGACGGGCATTCTAAGACCTATATGTACCAAATATAAGAAGAGGGGAAGAAGTTGTTAGAGAATATTGAAGAAAACAACTCTAAAAACACCATTGAAGCCAACTTTGAAGCAAATTTCCATCAAGATTGAAGATCTTCTTTTGATTTTTTTGAAGTTTATTATGAGTTTCTTTATTTCTTATGGTTATGCTGTATTTGAGATGTTTTTATTTGTAATTATGAACTAATTTTCTAAATTCCTAAGGAGATGAACCCTAGTATGAATTCTATTATTTGATTTCTATTTTTACACAATTAATACTTGGATGTTGTTATCAATTTTGTGCATTTAATTCTTGGTTTAAGACTTCTAGACTATTAATCCATGTTTGATGTGCTTGAATCAGAGAAGGAATATACCTTGTTTAAGAGTAGATCTAGCATAATTGAGTGGTGTTACATGCAATACTAGAAATAGGACGACATAAATCTACTGGATTAGAGTCAAATCTAATAGGAGAATCCATAGATCGAGTTAATGCGATAATAGATGTTTTAATTAGAAAGAAATTTCAATTAATTAACCTGGAGTCAATTGCTCTTAGTCTTGGAGAGAGATATTAACATAATTTAGGGATTTCTACGGATCAACATACTAAGTGAAGAAATTGCGTAATTTAGATTGATAATGACAAATGAAGTCTAGGTGGATTCTTTCCTGGGTATTGTCTCGCTTCTTAGTTGTTAATCGTTTATTTTTCTGATTTGTTCTTTTTCATGTTCTTTAGTTAATTAATTTAGTTAATTTTAGTTTTAATCAATCACTCCAATTTATCGATTAAATAATAGAAAAGCGATAATTACTAGTACTTTTAGTCTTTGTGGGAATGATATCTGTGCTCACCATAGCTATACTATTAATTGATAGGTGCATTTGCCTTAGTTAAATTTTTAGTTGTTTACGACGGCATCACTTTGTCCAACCGAAGCACCAATCAGGAGAGACCCGTTTAAGGGCTTTTTGGTCACAATTGCTGCTAAAATTAGCCAAAATTGGCTGAGAAGAGAGAATGTCACAATTAGGATAGTTTTTACTTTAGTTTTCTTAGGTTTTCTCTTCTTATTTTCCAGGGTTTCATATTTTCTACCTTCTTCCTTAGCTATAGACTTTAAATTCATACAATTTTCTTCTTGTTCTTATTGTTCTTAGTGTTAGTAAAGTTACTTATTACTGTAGTTAGGGTTTATTTACACTTTCAGTCCACTTCTTCTCTTGTAATAACGTTTCCATCTTTATTTAATGCATTTTTAGTTTTCTTTAGTTTTAGTTGTTAAAGCTTTCAGCTTTAATGTTCTTTGCTTCTTATATTACTGTTATGTGTTATTTTTTACTTTGCTTTTAAGTTTTTTCCATTAAAAATCCTAATTTTCTCATTTTTCTTAAGTTTTACTTTAATGGTTGTTATGTTTCTTTCTTTTATGCTTGTTAGTTTAGTTTTTATCATAAGTAACTAAACTCCTAAAGGGGTTGGTTGATGGAGATATGGGTAAACTAATTTTTGGCTAAGGGACTAAATTGCAACAACTTGGACTAAATTGAATGAAACTAAAAACTTAGGATTGACAACCATAAGGGAATATTTAGGCAAATGAGACTAAGAGGAGATCCTGTTGAGCACTGATTCTTTACTCCCAGGTTAGCCGGTAAGATCAAGAGATAAACCAGACTAATTTGTCTAACTTGATAAAGTTGAGACTGAGAGGTAGAATGAAGCCAATTTGGGAGATTAAGCAATTTAAAACATTAATTAAATGATTAGTGAACCACATCGAAGTCAACCAATCACCGCTTGTTAGTTATTTGTGAATTTCATATTTTACAATCTTTACAATTTAGTCTTTTAGGTAGTTAATCGATAGTTTAGTTTAATCACTCTTCATTTTATGATTTATCGTAATATAACCTTTAGCGATTAGTTGTTTAGACTCCTTCCTTTCCATGCTTTTAGCTTGGAATTGCTCAACTGCCATCCTCCCTTGGGTTCAACTCTTTGGAATATTTCGTGTTCCATCAGAACTAGAGAAAAGAATAAGGAAGTTTCGACATGCAAGAGGGAGATGAGAATTATACATATAAACTCATCTAACTGGTTGTCAATTTCTTTTAGGTGCATTTTTTTTTGCTTTATTAAGGGTAATTTAGTTTATTTTAGTCATTAAAACTTAACATTAATGGTTGCAATCATTTGTGAATTTATTCCAAAGTTTCTTTCTCATTGAAATGGAACATTAATGGTACATGATGTTACATGCCTTAGAAACACTGCATATATATTAGGTAACCTAAAGACTTTACAAAATACACATTGATGTGATTCAATAATGAATCATAGGACAAAAAAGAAACAATTTTAAAAAGTATAATAATAAAATGCCATATGCTTTTATGGTAAGTGGACAGAAAGAGACGACACAATTCTCATCTCCCTCTTGCATGCCTAATTAGTCAAATTTTCATAATGAATACATGAGGTTTCATGCCTTAGAAACACCGTATATATATTAGGTAACCTAAAGGTTTTACATAAATTTAGCGTTTCCAACTAAGAAATCAAAAACACCTTTAGACACATCAAACCAAAGCAATAAATTTTAGTACATAGTTTTGTACTCAAAATGTGGATCTTATTTTCAATTGATAATATATTTGTAAATTGAAATCACATGAAAAAAGGAAACAATATCAAATATTTACAAGAGTATATAGTTGTAACAACCTTATTTTCAGTGGTGTCAAAAACAGTGGTTTGAAACCATAAAATCTGACGATTAAGCTCGTAAATTTTATTATTTAGTATTTACGAGTTACATGTGAATTTAGAAAGATTTTTGAATTAGTGATTTGTGTTTTAGAAAGATTTATTAGGTTAATTGGTTTCAAAAATGAGGTATCGAGACCTTGATTCTATAAATCAAGCCGTAAATATTTTAACGTTTCGATAGCTAATTAAATAAAAAGGACTAAATTGAAAAAGGTGTAAAAATTGCTAATTAAAGAAATAGTGATTACATAGCCCAAATAGTAAATAAGGAGGATTTAAAGAGTAATTGGGCCTAAGTGAATTGGCTGAGGCGGCATAGGCATAGAAAAATGACAAATATGATGTGATTAAAAGGGCAAAATTGGAAATAATGAAATTTAAAATATCTAATTGAAAAACCTAAAAGTTTCTAGACATTTTCTTCATCAATTTTTCTATCAAAAACACCATTGAAAAGCTCTCAAGGCTGGATTTCATATTTTAGCTTCATTTAAGTTTAATTCTTGCCTTTTCTTGGAATTTTCATGTTTTTAAGACTTTTACAATTAGGTCCAACTATCTATTTCATTAGTTTTTAATTTTATTGGAAATTTTAAAAGTTACCATTGATGAATGCTGGATTTTTTTGATGAATAACATGGATTTAGAGCTTTAATTTTTTTTATATGATGATTTTATAAAGTGAATTTGATAGATATTGATTTTAGGATTAAATTGTGAAAAGACTAAATATTAGGGTTTGGTATTAAATTATGTTTATCAAGGGATTTATGATGGCCTAGAATATTTAGATAATTTTTCAATTGAGAAAAATTAGCTCATTTGATAGACTAATTAGTAAGGGACTAAATTGAAAAAATTGTAAAATTTGGGGTAATTGTGTAATTTCAAAAATTGAGGGGTATTAATTGTGAAGAAAATTGAAAAAAAATATATGCTAATGAATGGACAATTTTATATTTTAGATCAAGAGCCCGTAGACAATTGTGAAAAAGGGAAATTAACAAAATAGTCCCTGAACTACTACAAATCTTACAAATTAACTCAGGTAAGTTCGTATGGTTAAAATTTAACGTTTATATATTAAATTGATGAATGGTATTATGTATTTATTCATATCTATTATTGAAAATAAAAATTTACTGTTAAAATTAATAAATTGAATTGAATGTTCAAAACGAATGGAATACGAGATTTAGTACGATCGTTCTACGGCAATCAACAAAGGAAGAATGGATGGCAAATTATCCAAGTAAATCGAGGTTCAGCATTTTTTGCGAACTTTCGTGTTTACCTTCCGTTTAGCTCTCACGAGCTTCTGTTTAACTCATATGAGTTTCTGTTAAACCTTAATGGGTTTCCTTTCAGCTCTATTGAGCTTCTGTTTAACCCTTACGGGTTTCTATTCAGCTCTTATGAGCTTCCGTTCAACCCTTATGGGTTTCTGTTTAGCACTTTGTGATTTTGTTCAGCCTTCGGGCTTCTGAAAACGATGTACTCATATCCATAAGCCGTTCTCCGATTTGGTAAGATTTGGTAAGTGACTTATGTAATTGAAATTGGGAGACTTATTGTTATTATTGATGTTGGTTTGAAATAAGCATATTCATCGATTGAATTTGTGGTTGACAGGGAGTTTTCATTGAATGAATTTATTTAATTGATTTATTATAGTAGGTTCGGTAAGATCTATGTTTAACCCATTGAACTTACTAAACTTCATTAAGCTTACTCGTGTTATTTAATGTCTTTGTAGATTTTCGTGAGGTCAGAAGATCGGATCAGCACATCAAGTCACATTATCCAGCTTATTTCGGTAATTTTTAAAGTGTTCAACGTGGTTTATATGGCATGTATAGGGATTGGTGTGGATTAGATTTAAGTTGGCATGTTTAAATGTTATGAATGATGTTTTGTTTACATAATCAACCTAGATATATATATATTTTAGTTTAGAAATGAAGTAAATTATGACATGGTTATGATGGATATATATGCTTATAGGTATTTATTTAGTAGTAATCCCTTAGTAAAATTTGTTAAATAGACTAAATAGGTAAGTTTAAGCATTTAAGGTGTAAGTGATAATATATTGTATATAATACTTGATTTTGGCTTGTTTTGAATGTTTGGTTGTGGTATTTTGATGTGTTAAAATGTTGTATATAGGTTGAAATCTAAATGGGTGAGAAAAGTGGCATTGAAATGGCCAATTTTTTTCCACGCGGGCAGAGACATGGGCGTGTGTCTCAGCCGTGTGTGATACATTGCCAAGTACATGGGCATGTGGTCTGGTCATGTGTCCTCTGCATCCTTAAAATTTAGAAACAAAATGCACAGGTTTTTGCACACGGCCTAGCACACGGGTGTGTGGCTTGGCCGTGTAACCCAAGTCAGAGAGTTACAGGGCATGAACACGGGTTGGGACACGGCCGTGTGCCTCATTTTGAATGCCCACACGGCCTAAGACACGGGCGTGTCTCTTAGCCTGTGAACTATACGGAGGCGTGTCCTCTGCACTTAAGGAAAATTTTGAAATTTTGGGAAAAATTTTGAGTTTTCGGTTTAGTCTCGATTTACTTCTAATGCATATTTTGGACCTCGAAGGCTTATACAAGGGACAATATGAGTGATTTATGATGGTTTCTAATATGTATATAAAATGTTATGAAATGTTCATATTTGAATTTGAAAAGTCTGGTAATGCTTCGTAACCCTATTTCGGCGACGGATAAGGGTTAGGGGTGTTACAATAGTAATAGTAGGCTCTATCATAAATTTCTTTTACTAGAGATATATAGTTAACAATACAAACCAAATCCAGGTGATACAATACTAAAACAGTCTATAAGATCCAACATACATTTTCAATTAAGTCCGATAACATCCTAATTATCAACAAATTCAACATGAAGCATATATATTAGGTAACCTAAATACTTTATAAAATACATAGTAATGTGATTCATTAATGAATCATAGGGCCAAAATGAAACAATATAAAATATTTACAAGCAAGAGTATATAGTAATAGTAGGCTCTATCATAAATTTCTTTTACTAGAGATATATAGTTAACAATACAAACCAAATCCAGTTGATACAATACTAAAACAATCTGTAAAATCCAACATACATTTTCAATGAGGTCTAAAACATCCTAATTATTAACAAATTCAACATGAAACATATATATTAGGTAACCTAAAGACTTTACAAAATACACATTAATATGATTCATTAATGAATCACATGACAAAAAGGAAACAATATCAAATATTTACAAGAAAAAGTGTATATTAACAGTTCAAAATGCAGTAAAAGCCTGAACTTGATGATGATTACCCCAAGCCAACACATTTGTTGGAAAAATATGAGAACCCAATTCAAGCCCTTTTGTTGCTCGTAGAGGAGGAGCAGTATCTTGTGTTGAAGCAAAAACAAACCAACATCGGTGGCGTAGAGCTAAAAGAAGTGTTTGTTTCTTGATGCACCACCAAAGGCAAAGGAAGAGCATGAAAAAATATAAAATATGAACAATGAAATGATCAATGCTAGTATGTTAACTCCATACACATGGTTGTACAAGTTTCCATACCCGAAAGCTCCTCTTGCAAAATCAGTGTTAGTGGGTTGGAGTGTTTTGTTGAGTATGAAATGTGAAATTAGGAGAATGAGGGGAAAGCACATACCCATGGTGTCGAAAGCACCAAAACCACCATAGAAGGTAGCCACCTTACTTCTCATCTACAAATAAGTTATTAGAATCATAATGCACAAACAAGACTAATAGATTATATATACAATCAATCACTTAGTCATTGATATTTTGGCTAGAAAATGAAATCCATATGAAGTATGTAATGACTTGAAATTCAATGGTGTCGAAAAATGTGGTTTTAGAACCTCATTTCTGTAAACCATGTTTGTCAATATTAAATATTAATATTAAGGTACAAGGACTAAATTGTAAAACTGATAAAAATTCAATTATTAGAGAATTTTTAATTAGAAATAAAGATTAAGGACTCATGTGCCAATATTCCCACCTTAAGAATTAAAGTGGACGGTGGCTTATGATTTTGTAAGGTTAAGTTATAAATTTTTTAATTAAAAGTATAAGTTTAATAAAATTTCATATGCTTTTATGGTGAGCAGGGAGATAGAAGACACAATTCTCATCTCCTTCTTGCATGCCGAATTAAGAGAAAAGAAGAAGGAAGTTTTGGCATGCAAAAAGGAGATGAGAATTGTAAATATAAACTAATTTTCTCTGCTCTATTAAAGGTAATTTAGTTTATTTTAGTCATTAAAACGGAACATTAAGGGTTGTGTTTATCATGGCTAAGAGTAGTCATAGTGCCGCACAGAATCGTGTTGTTTAGGTCAGGGGACGAGCAGTCTGTGACACACTGGTAGTTAATCCGGTGGTGCCATGTGGTAGCTTCTCAATGTGGCACATTGTGAGCATAAATTAAAAAAATTAAAAACATATAAATTACTAAAAGCACATCTAGAATAAATTTGGGCAAATGAATGTCGAGATATTTGTATTTGTCTAGGTTAATTCTTGATATTAAAAATATAAAACACATTAGGATGAATTTGGATGTCGAGATTCATTCTTGATGTGAAAAATTAAATTTTTTTATTATTTTATAAATTTTTGAATATTTTTAAAAGTATTAAATTAATGCTTGCCATGTGGCATACTAAGAGACTATTATGTGGTACCATTGAATTGACTAGTAGTGTCATGTCAATAAAAACGGTGCTAATACGGGCATATTAACCTAGTTAATGAAATATGAGTTCAAGTACCAACTAAATAATAATAATAATAAACATCAATTAAATACTAATGAACGGGCAAAATATATATTAATCCTAATTAAAATGCGAGTTTAAAATGTTGGTTCAATTTTGGAGGCTAAATGGTCATTTAACCTCACCCCATGCTTAATCCAATATGTATAGCCTTCGATAGATTAAGCCTTTCGTTTTTGTTTTTTTTTTTTTGACAATTAAGCCTCTGTCTTTAAGATTAATTAGATTTATATATTTATTTATTTATAAATAAGGCTTCGCTTATTGGTTAAGAGTGAAAATTTGGGGTGTTTAAGTATTCAAATTTGAGTTTTATTGTATGTGTATATCATTTGTGGTGGTTTTTTTTTTTAGTCTGATTTTTTTTTCAATTGTTCACGTCTCATGTTAGTCTATTTTATATTATAGATTGTTGAACATATATTTATACTTGTACTTATATAATGTAGGGGAATAAAACTCGATTTGATTTAAAAAATTAAAAAAATTAAAATTTGAGTTAATCGAATTATCGAGTCAATCGAATAAGTAATTCGAGTTTCGAGTTTGAACCGAGTTGAATTTTACAATTCGAATAACAGATTGGTTTAAATACTTTTTTGGTCCCTGTCAAGTTTGAAAATAAGAAAATTGGTCTCTCTCTCAACAAAAATTACAAAAAAAAAATTCAAAATAATTTTTAAAATTCCAAAATTTATATTTTTTAAAAAACTTATAAAAATTTCAAAAAAATATAAAAATATATATAAAGAAAGTTAAAAAAATTAAAAGAATTCTAGAATAATAATTTTGGGACCTAAATAAGTTAATTAATGATTCAAGTTTATCATACTGAAGTATTTTTTTATTATTTCGCTTTGAAAAAAGTTTTCAAATATATATGGTTTCAAATTTATGTTCTCCAACATAGAATTAGTTATATTGTAACAAATTTTAATTTGACATGTTAAATTTTTGAATTTAACTCGAACATTTCACTCGATTTGACTCTATTCAAATTTCATTTCACTCGACTTGATTCGAGAAAAATTCAAATCGAGTTAGGATGATAAAATAGGACTTGTAAACTCGATTAACTCGAAAATTTTCACTTGATTCGATCGAACGCTCACCCCTATATACGTGTAATAGTGAACCTCTCAAAAAAATTATATTTTATTTTTAAATAAATTTTCATAATCAAAATAGAATAGAATTATTTTAAATTGGACCTAACTAGTACCTAAACTTCAATTCCATCACACATTTTGATACCTCGGTAATAACACCGTTAAAATATGTTGACATGACATTAAAGGTCAATAACATGGTGATACGTGGCAACCGTATATTTTTACATGTGGCAAAAATAAAAATAAAAATAAAATATAATTTTTTTTTACACATAGAGAATGAATCTTGATAAATGGTTGTCCAAGTTAAATCTATACAACATTTTTAGTATTTTATGTATTTTTAATTTTTTATAAAATTTCATATTTTTATATTGTTATTTTGAAATTTACAATATATAAAATTCAAAATAATCATATATAAATTTATAAAAGTATTTTGGTGTTAGAATAAACTTGGACAACTGATTCTCTAAAAACATTTCAACCTGGACATTTTTTATATTTTATTTTCAAAAACTATTATATTTTTACATTATTATTAAATTAAAATACAATTAGATAGTTACTATTCACACTCAAGTTACTATTTACACTCACACTGACACGGAATGGATATAATCACACCACACATGTATATACTATGTTTAAAGGGAACTATCCAAATAAAGGTTTACCAGTTCAAACTCGAGCGGGTTCTATTAATGAACAACCCCTGACCCCTAGGCCAAACATGAGAGTTTAAGGGGATGCCAAGTTTTAAAATATTTTAATTTTAAATTTTTCCATGTGTCAAAATATAGAGATGTCACATTTCGTTGTGTTATTCGCCGTTAATTCCATGCCAACATATTTTAATGGGGTTATTATTGAGGTACCAAAATGTGTGATAGAATTGAAGTTTAGATACCAATTAGATCCAAAAAAGAATTTAAGTACTAGTTAAGTCCAAATGGCCAAGTTCAAGGAGCAAATATATATTAACCCATTTTAAATTTTTGAAATTTGAATTTTTATTTTTCAATATTTTTATAATTTTAAAATTATTTGTTAACGTGACATGTAAAATAAATAATATCATGTCAACATAAAGTACACATAGATTGTCATGCAGGTTATCACGTTAACATTGTTAAATTTAATGTTTTAGTGATTTAACTTTTTTTTTAAGAGTAATAGTTAAATTTAACAAAAAAATTTAACAAGAAAATGTAAATATTGAAGATTAAATTACCACTATGACTGATTTCATACAAATAGTTGTGCTCATAAATAAATCTATTTCATAATTCTTTTATTATTTTAATATAAAAAAATTGGCTCTTAATTGTTGAAAAATTAAACAACGAAAAGCAGATATACAAGTGAAAATATTTAACTAAAATTTATTCCATTATTGACAGATCTCAGTAACGATGAAGTGCTTTGACAAATTGGTTTTTGCCAAAGACATATTTTAATAATGGATTCGGTTTAAATTAATTTTGAAATGATAAAATTTTAAATTTAAAGAATATTAATATTAATATTGATATGAAATAATTTTTTATTGTTATAATAGGCAAGGGGAGGGGTATGACAAAATTTAATTTTAGATCATTAAGGTGTTAGAAAAATTCTAAATAAATAAAAAATAAAAAATAAAAATATAATATAAAAATAATTGTTATATATATTTAGAGATTTAGTAATGACTCCACCTCTAACAATGAATCATTTTGACATATAATTTATTCCCTTAAATACTTCTTCAAACCATTTTAGGCACCCTCTTTCTTCTCCCTTGTTAGTTAAGCTTCATCGGAGCTTTTCATAATCTCTCCTCTCTTAATTCAATTATTCAATCACATCACATTTTTATATCAACAAAACTTAGTCTAAACATATACAACTTATTTGGTATAAAAGAAGTTTTGATTTTGTGTCGGTGGCCGAAACATACATTAGTGTTGTTGGCTTTTGATAATTAGCTACGACGAAACGAAGTATGAAAAGAAAAACGTGTTTATTTGTAAATGAGTGGAAAAATTTTGTCCTTATCAAGGCCAGCCAATATGTTTTTAACATTGAATCTGCTTCCTTTTCTTTTCCTCATCAGCCACAAGTTCCAACGATATTTAAGATCCACATTAATTAAGTATACCCAAGATTATTTGATGTTTGAGTGAAGAGTTGATGGAGTCGGTGGGGACTGTTTTTGGTTGTTTAAGGAAACGGACGATACGAAATCATTGACATTTGTATCCTCCACCACCATAGTCACGTTGAAAAAGGAAACGTGAAACAGATAATTACAATATGCATTAAAGTTATTTTATTATTAATGAATACTAAATTGATAAAACAAAGCATAAATGCCTATATTTATATGCTTACAAAGAATCTACTTTAACACAAAAATAGCTAACAACTTATTCAATTAAACTGAAAATCTGGAACTAACAAAGATTCTACCGAGATACTTGGTCAACTAAACAACCTATTACTTTGAATTAATTCTCAACACTCTCCCTTAATTCAAAGTTGCAGACACCAAGTAGACTTCTAAAATAGCTAAACTTCTCCTTTGATAAAGCCTTTGTTAACACATCTGCTAGCTGCTCTTGGGTGATGCAATACTCCAAAGATATCTCCTCTTTTGCTACCAAATCATGAATGAAATGATAACGAATATTGATGTGCTTTGTTCTACTATGAAATGTTGGATTCTTTGTTATGGAGATAGTTGATTTGTTGTCACAAAATATCTCTGTTGCACATTTATGCTCTTGTTGAAGATCGACTAACACTCTCCGTAGCCAAATAGCTTGACAAGCTGCTATAGTTTCTGCTACATACTCAGCCTCTGAGGTTGACAATGTTGTTGTGGCTTACTTCTTAGAACTCCAAGTGATCACCCCTGAACCTAGAGTGAAAATATTTGCTGATACATTTCTTCTATCATCTAAAGAACTTGCCCAATCACTGTCTGTGAACCCACACAATCTGAAATTTGAAGTTTTTGAGTACCAAATGGCATACTCCAAAGTTCTAGCAATGTACCACAATGCCCGTTTTGCTTCTCCACAACGAACCTTTGAAGTTTGTTGCATAAACCTAAAAAAAACACCAATAGGAAATGCAATATCGAGCCTAGTGTGAGTCAAATAAATTAAACCTCCAACCAAGCTTCTAAACCTCCTTGCATCTGCCATTTCTTCTCCATCTTCTAACTGTAATTTCTAATTGATATTCATGGGTGTAGTTGTAGGCTTGCAATTAAGCATGCCAAAATTACTAACAAGATCCTTGGCATATTTTCTTTGTGAGATAAAAATTCTATCTTCAGCTTGATGAACTTCAAGACCAATGAAATAATGCAATAAACCCATATTCAACATCTTGAATTCATTCATCATTTGAGACTTAAACTCATCAATAAGAAAGTTAGAAGAACTAGTATAAATGATATCATCAACGTAAAGACAAATAATGATGAAATCATTTTTACCTTCCTTTTCACATACAAGGTGGGCTCATTCTCACTTCTCATGTACCCTTTCTTCTTAAAATACCCATCGATCTTGTTGTACCATACTTGAGGGTCCGCTTCAATTCATATAATGCCTTTTTTCAACTTGTACACCTTTGTTTCGTTGCCCTTCTCTATGAAACTTTCTAGTTGTGCTACATAAACCTCCTCTTATAGATCTCCATTGAGGAATGCTGATTTGACATCAAATTGATAAACAGGCCACTGCAATTGTGCAGCCAATGTTAGAACAAGCCTCGTTGTTTCAAACCAAGCTACCGGAGAGAAGGTTTCTTTAAAATCAACACCATATTGTTGTGCATAACCATTCGCCACAAGACGAGCTTTGTGCTTTTGAATGCTTCCATCTGCACCAAAATTTTTCTTGAACACCCATTTCAAACCAATTACATTTTTATCTTCCGACAAGTCGACCATCTCTCAAGTTCCATTCTTTTCGATGGATTTCATCTCCTCCATCATCGCCTTTTGCCATTCTTCCTTATTAGCAGCTTCTTCATAATACAGAGGATTTGAAATAGCTAGAGCAAATTGACAGGATGTATAAGTGTCATCAGTATATTTCAGATTCTGCTTTCTGACCCTTGTTGATCTCCTTAGTGGAATTGGTTCTTCAAAAGACTCTTCAAGTGTTGTAGATGTTGTTAGTGCCAACTCTTATTTTTCATCTGGAGAATCATCAATGGGAAAAGAAATCTCCAGTTGTACATGCTCTACAGTCATATCCCAGCTTGCATTTTCATTAAACACTACATCTCTTCTACTTGAAAAATTTCCACTATGAGGGTTATACAATCTATATGCTTTGGATTGAGTACAATAACCAATAAAAATATATTTTTTAGATTTTTCATCAAGTTTTTTATGAGCATGAGAATTTACCAAAGCATAAGCAACACACCCAAAATTTCTTAAATGACTTACATTGGGTTTCCTACGACACCAAGCTTCATATGGAGTTTTGTTCATGACAGCCCTTGTTGGCGAGAGATCCAGTAGATAGACTGATGTTGCCACAGCTTCTGCCCAAAACTGATTTGAGAGTCCCTTTGCTTGTAACATGCTTCTCGCCATCTCCATAATAGTTCGATTCTTTCACTCAGCAACATCGCTCTACTCTGGAGTGTAAGGAATTGTTAACTCCTTACAAATGCCATTGTCTTCACAAAACAAATTGAACTCTTTCGACACAAACTCTCCTTGATCCGTGCGAAGAACTTTGATATGGCAGCCGCTATGGTTCTCCACCATAGCCTTGAATTTCTGGAACTTTTAATAAGTTTCTGACTTGTTTTCCAAAAAAATGCACCCAACTCATGTGGCTATAATCATCAGTGAACAACAAGAAGTAATGGCTCCCACCCAATGACTCGTTTTGTATAGGACCACATAGATCAGCATGAATTAATTATAAACATTTAGTAGCTCTCCATGCTTTTCCAATAGGAAATGGCTTCCTAGCTTGCTTTCCATAAATGCACCCCTCACATAAATCAAGAGAGCTAATTTTTGGTAGTCCAAGAACCATACCTTTATCACTTAGCAATTTCAAGCTTTTAATATTAAGATGTCCATACCTCAAATGCCATAGCTTCGAGTCATCCTTTACATTTGCAGCAAGAACAAAGTTCTCTATATATGAAACATCCAATGGAAATATCTTGTTTGGAGTCATATAGATATGGTCTTGTTTACCTAACTTTTTGTTTTTGGTGATACATGCATCATCATCAAATATGACAGAATATCCACTAGCCATTAGTTGCCAACACACAATAAATTGTATCCTAAATCAGGAACAAATTGAACATTGTCCAAAATTTTTCCTTTTCCATGACTAGTAAAAAATTTCACCGTGCCTTTTCCTTCAACTTGCATCTCCCTTTTGTTCCTAAGCTGCACCTTTTATCTTTTGTGACTCATCAAGCACCTTGAACAAGGATTTGGTGCCTGTCATATCATTCGAACAGTCGCTGTCCACAAATCATAAATCACTTGGCTTATGGTTAGCATCAA
This sequence comes from Gossypium hirsutum, assembly GCF_007990345.1. Classification (NCBI taxonomy): domain Eukaryota; kingdom Viridiplantae; phylum Streptophyta; class Magnoliopsida; order Malvales; family Malvaceae; genus Gossypium; species Gossypium hirsutum. Next base: position 62,156,352 of record NC_053438.1, on the reverse strand, counting down.
TACAAGCCATAAAAAGCTTGTTTTCCTCATCGCTTTCTGCTGCAAAGTTATTTTTTTTATCCTTATACTAGCAATCAACTTTATATGCCCATATCTATTGTAATGTTAACATTGTATGCCATATTTTATGTTACCCTGCTCATTGTATTGCCTCTGTCCATCATTCCTTCCTCTACCTCTGCCTCTACCATAACCACGGTCACGACCACCACGAAATCCTCCTCTTCCTCGATCATTGTTTATTGAACGGTTATTGTAGCCTTTATTTGTGAATGTCTCCTTCAATTGAAGTGCTTGCTCTTCATTCTTTTCTACTGATTTGTTGATTCTCGCCTCATGAGATTGAAGAGACCTCATCAGTTGATCAACGGAGAGAACTGGCAAATCTTTAGATTCTTCTATAGCAGCAGCAACATGATTAAAATTTTTCGTTAAGCTTCACAAAACTTTCGCTACAATTATCTCATCTAAAGTTTGTTCGCCGTAAGAGCGTAATTGGCTGACTATTGTCCTTGTTCGTGACAAAAAAATAGTAATCGATTCACCATTCTTCATCATCAAGGTTTCAAAATCACGTTGTAGTGATTGCAATTTTGACACTATAACCTTTGAATCACCTTAATACTCTTTCTGCAAAATTGACCATGCTTCATTCAATGTGGTTGCTGCAGCAATTCGTGAGAAAATAGAGTCATGAACTACTTGTTGGATAATGAACAATACCTTGGCATTGTTTTCCTTGGTTTCTTTCAATCTCTTTTCTTCTTCTTCATTAGGTTCAAGTATGTTAGCAAACCTGTACTCAACCAAGTCCCATAGCTCTTGTGATTTGAGTAATGTCTTCACCTTGGTGCTCTACCACTCATATTTCTCACCATTGAAAATGGGTATGAGTGGTTGAGAGGAAGAAAAACCAGCTGATGCCATTCCAAGAACACACACTCTCTTCTCTCGTATTTTCCAAAGACCCAAAAAGGTTTTTCTCTCAAATGCCCAGTGGACCCAAACCTAACTTTCACTCAATTGCCTAAAAGATCGAACCTTGCTCCGATGCCAAATTTGTTGAAGAAGGAAACATGAAAGAGACAATTACAATATGCATCAAAGTTCTATTATTGATGAACATTGAATTGATAAAACAAAACATAAATGCCTATATTTATAGGCTTACAAAGAAACTACCTTAACACAAAAATAGCTAAAAACTTATTCAATTAAATTGGAAATCTGGAACTAACAAAAATTCTACCGAGATACTTAGTCAACTAAACAACCCACTACTTTGAATTAATTCTCAACAAGTCAACCCAATCTATATATGCTTAACCTGTATTTTATGACTTCAAAAGTTGTCAAAATTGTGAGTTATTATTACCTACTGGAATAAAAAAAATTTCACAGATATTATCAAGTGCAAGTGTACAGCGCCAAGAAAAATAACATTCACAAGAAAATTCAATTACAAAGTAAGGCGGTAGATAAAATGTTGGAAATAGGAGGAGCAATTTAATATGCAAGGCCTAAAATCGAGAATTTTAAGATTTCAGACCTAAGATACATTGGTTTCAATGGTCCATGAATTAATTGATGAGGATAAGAGGTGTTGGCAAATACGTCTTCTTCAACAACTCTTCACCTAACGGAAAGTCAAAGCCATTCGAGTGATTTCGATTAAAAATTCTGCAAATTGAGGACTCTCTCTCTTTCAGCAAAACGCGAGGGATGGTAGATGCAATGTTAAGTGTGGTTATTATTTACTCATGAATGTGTCAGGAGTAGGATAATCTAATTAAACATTTAGAAGAATAGGCCTACAGTAATCTGTTTGAAATCTCAACACCATACACCGAGCTAAAGATTGTTTTATATGGTGTATATGTCAGATTATGTGTGTTTGGTGTAGCAATTTAACCATAAATTACAGTAATATTTCCAACTTATTCATAATAAAAGTATTTACACGTTATTCGTTGTTTTATGTATGTATGAACTCATTTTATTTTACATGACAAGAAAATATTGATTCATTAATTATATAAGGTTTAACTAATATCAAATTACATCACAAAGATTATTTTATAATGGTCAAGAAAACTTATATTACTATGTAATCTAAATAATCCGTAGTCCATAGGGTTATGATGAGTAAGTGACTCATGTTAATATTCTTATGTTGTCTAAAAAGTTAAAATAAAGAGATAACTTATCTTAGCTATCGGAGCATGACTGACTCCCAAGATAAGGACATATATGTGTAATCATATGGATCGACAATAAATTAGACTATACCCAAGTTATTGTTAGTGTGTGGAGATAAAAATGAACTTATGAAAAATTAATGAAGGCTTCAATGTATATATCAGTGTTACTTGTTCTTTAAGGTTCTATTCACCCCACCTATATTTTGGTGTGCAAAAAAGAGTTACTGGCAAATAAATCTCAAGGATACAAGAAAACTCAATGATTGTCAACGTTTTGCACTAACGGAAATAACCCACTAAGCATTGAGCGGAGCATAGCAAGAATATGAATTTCCAAAAAGAACTTTTGCAGTAATTCTTTAAAGAACAATCTAAGAATATTAGAAGATAAAGGAGAATAGAAAGAAACTTTTGACCAGTTTCCAGTGTACCAAACAAATGAATTTTGATTACTGTTTATTGGAGTTCCCACTTCTCTTCATAGAGACATAACTATCCAAATGGATAGTCACATATTTTAGCAATAAATATAATTATTCAATAGATATCTACTTGAATAATTATGACTCTTTGTTAATAATTACATGACATAACTTTTGGCATTCAAGAAACATAACTTATCACTATGAATAGTTACAACTTTTGGTTACTTGCGACTTTTCATTTGCACCTATTAGAACACTGTATATATTTCGAAAATGTTCCAACAATCTCCCCCTATTTTCTAAATATTCTAAATTTTGATAATCTTGGAAATAAATTACATAAACAAAAGTGTTTTACAATTGAACCTTTACTTAGTGAAAACATGTTAAAGTTAATAAAAATTGTATGGTAGACTAAACTTTGAACCAACTATTCCATTTTATTAATCGAACACATCTCGCACAATGATTGCAACACCATTCAATGCACAGTATCCATGGATACTATTATGACCATGTGTTTGTAACATCTTTTTATTAGTGTTGTTAGAGCCAAGCCCTGAAGCTCCTAGAAACAACCACACTTCCATTGACATAGGTAGATCCATCAAGAGTGTTCCTATAATTATAACACTCTAACATATTTTTGTTATGGATATATTAAGAGTATACTACTCATCTTTCCCTTAATCATTACAAGTACCTAACACTTTTTACCTAGAGATGATATATTATTTAGAATGTGCTAGCAATCGCATACTAATAATGTACTTTGTCTCATTGAACTCAAGACTTGACATTATACCAAGTGATGTGTCGAGTTTCCATTATAGGTGACTTAAATAATATGTGCTTGTACCTCATCCTTAATTTCCAAAATTTCCAACATAGCTATGTTAATTTTCTATATCACATGGTGAAACTTTATATTTATTTTTGTCTTGAAAGTTCACAATATCAACATCACCACCATGTTCAATTATCCATTATTTCGCAAAAGAATGATATCAATAATATCTTTTGTATGATTATCAATTCACAGTGATCACTTTATTATTATTATCATGTTTTTTTCATCAAGTAAGATGTTGTAAAGAGGCCTCAAATCCTTGATGAAACAAGACAACAACTTTGTTATTTTCATAGCTTCTTATCATAGTCAATTTAACATGACTCTTTCTTAAATATATATACATATAAGGGTGTTTCATATATTTTTAGAACATGGTCATATTAGAGGACTACCAATTATCCAATCTTTTGACTGCAACATCACATTTATACATCTTTTATCATGGACATTATTAGGCATTTTCTGATTATGATCAAAATCATGGTCATCGCCTAAATAGGTTAACTAACCTTCATATTATATTCTCATACTTAAAAGATCTTTTAATTCATGACTTCCAAAGTAAATTTCAAAATTTATTACATCTCAAAATTTTATAGAACCATGACATTATAGATCTAAGTCAAATGTAAAAGTCATGTGCACTATCATAAATATGCACAATATGATCTCAATTGAAAATATATGATTATCACATCCACATTTTCACTAGTATATTTCATACCAGAATAGTGATCTTATTATATAAGTCAATGCTTTCTGTTATTCTACTCTGACAAGAAAAATTAACAATGCAAATTACATATGCCTTATTTCATTTATTATCAAAACCACTTCTAGTTCAAACCTTATAACATAGACTAAAAAAATGTGTGATCATATATAAAACCATTTAGGTTATGTTATTTTAAATCCACTAAAATGTTTCACATTATATTATCATGTATATGACAAACTTTGATTTAGTGTATCATTTATTAATTAATACACTTAAATAATGTCTATTAAATAACATCCAAATGCTAATAATGTCTATTAAATAACATCCAAATGCTAGTTACTTATATAATTATTTGAGTAAAATGAATCATTAAATATCTCAAGTTCATGAGAAATAAAGAAAACTTTTGTAGTAAAAAATAAATTCACTCACAATTTGAATGAAATGAATTAATTATTTCAACTCCAACCAAAAATCTATATATAATGTACCAATAAGTACACAAGTGCCTTTTTGAAAAGTCATATCTTTTCATATTTGGAGGTTTACAAAAAAAAACATGATTATTCAAATTTGAAATCACTAAACAAACATATGTTTTCGGCTTAAGGCACCAACTGAAACATCATTTCCTTGCATTGCTTAAAATTTTCCTTAACTTCCTTTCTTTCTCCTTACATGATTGTAAAAATATATATAATTATATCATATATATTATGTAATTATGTACCAATCATAACTATGCATGTAAAATATCATGTATACAATAAACTAGCATTTGACTTTATCAAAAATGTTCCGATAGTTGAGTTAATTTTAAATTGGTTTATTGAGTAATTCTCTTGAGACGTTTATTGTGTGGCTTACTTTAATCATGAGTGGGTCATCTATGTATAACTTGTAATACTTTGATTTATTGATAATCAATGCACCCTAAAGCAGCAAGAAAAAAGTTGGTAATTGGGTATATGACTTATATATGAGATAGCTTCGCTTTAAATATTGGAATCATAGTTCAAGTAAAAAGCTGATGGTATCTTCTCAAAGGCATTGTATGATTTATGAAATGGAACATGACCAAATGATTTAATCATTCGAGTATAAGTAATTATCATTTTCATTATTGAATATTCAATCGAACCTTGAAATAAAAAAAATTATTAAACTACGTGAAAAAAATATAACTTTAAGGGATCACCGGTATTCTATGAGAGTAACACATATGTTAAGTTCATTGAACTAAGTTTTCAAATATAATTTTTGTAATGGTATATAATTGGGAGTTCAGTCATGGTACTTTTTTAGTGGTTTAACTTCATGACTAAATAACAATGTAATTGATAGATGAATAGTTGGAACTTAATTACATTTTATTTTAACCCACATTATATATGTCTAAGTAGGGGTGTAGATGAGACACTGATGCTCACAAGCTACTCATGTTTGACTCTAAAAAATTAAACTCAATTTGGTAGCCGAGCTCAAGCACAAGCAACTCGAGTTATAGATCAAGTCGAATTCAAGCATAGTAATAGTTAACTCGAACAACTCGTGAGCCTTATCTAGCTTTTCATATTTTTATATTATTAAATTATGTTATTTACCTTAATATATATTATTAACCCTAAGCTTAATTATTGAGTCAAGCTCGAGCTCAAGTACAAAAACTGGTAAACAAGCTTAATTGAGCTCAAGCTTGGTAGTATTTGGGCCTAGCTTGGCTTGATTACACCCCTATGTCCAAGTGGTCCCTTTGCTAGCTCATTACACCTTTGAACGGAATGTGTAACACCCTCTACATGACTCGATCGCAGGGTTCGGGTACCAAGTGTCACAAGAAAAAAACCTGTGTTATTTAACAGTTTTTTTTACAGATTTATTCAAGCTCTTAGACAATATTGAGTTTAATAATGTAACCCCTACTGTAACTCATATTATGCGAGAATTAGAATTCTTACAAGATTGGTGCCTTATTAAACCTAACATTTATTTACAATTAAAAACTAGACTTTAATACAAACATAACCAACTTTAACCCCAAGGCGTGGACATTCTTGCAAAAGGAAACTTAATTATTTATTATGTCTTTTAGCTAATCACTAGTATTTATTATGTCTCCCACTTCCATCCTAACCAAACCAAAATTGAAACTTAACTATTTACGTCACAGTCACAAATTTTCCCAAAAGTCCTAGTAAATTCCGCCAACTCTCTCTTTGCTCAATTAACTCTCAAAGCTCCTTTAAATTTGAGTTCTTAAAGAAATTTAGGTGTGACAGAATGCCTGTTAAAACTATAAACTATTGGATGAATGGCTAACTTTTGAATTGGATGAATGCCCTAAATACATAATGACTCTTCGGTTTTGTTTGCTTTTGAATTTTGAATAAAGATTAAACTCTTGCTTAATCTCTCACTATAAATATATAATATGGTTGTTCACCTTAAGCAACTTTAGACCTTGAGATTACTTTGCCTAAATTTAAGGAGTTTTGTTTATACAATTTTTCTTTACATAAATGAAATTTGAATACTCTGCAATCATTTGAGAATTTGAGAATAATAAATAAGATTGATAAATTGGAAGTTCAGTTCAATCAAACAACAGCTCAAATTTATTGGAAATCTTAGAGACTCCCCAAAAGTTCCCTACGTTACCCTTACCTCTTTAAGGTATTAGAAAAAATTATACACTTATACTTTCATTGATGAGATTTATTACTATAGATATCACGAGTTGATCTTGTTTATGAATTGTTTTAAAAAAAATTCCATTGCACAACTTTTTCTTGTTTTCTAAGAATGTTTCTAACAATATGTACATTAATGCGCTAACATCTAAGAAGAATCTCGTGATGCAACATTGGGGGCATAAAAGAATCCCATCAATGTGAGTTAGAGGAAGAATTTATCCATCATGTTTTCCTTTTGTTCCCCTTTGTGTAGGCAATGCAAAAATCATCTAAGTTTCGCTACAACCCTTATTCGATTGGTTTCTCCTCTTGCCCTAAATAAGGGGTGAGTGTTGCATTGAACTGATTTAAAACATTTCAAGGTAGTTGAATTGAAGAGCCTAATTTTATCAACCAAAATCAATTTAAAATTTGTGCGAATTAAATCAAATCGAATAAATTTGTTCAAGTTAAATTTGAGATCATAAATGTAAGCATGTGAAATTAAATATTTATTAAAAATATGACTAAATTTCAAACTACATCACATAAATTTGAAATCATACATATTTTAAAACTTCTTTTAAAGCAAAAGAAGAAAAAAAATCAAGATACATTGGATGTCTGAAACAAGCTCAGACATAATAGAAGGCTTCGAAATTATCATTTTGGATTTTAAATTTTTTATAATTAAAAATTTTTATAGAATTTTTTAGAATCTTATCTGAATATTATATAATTTATTATTTTTATATTTTAAAAAATTTGATAATTATTTTTAAAATTTTGAAGTTTCTTTTGATTTTTATTGTCACATCCCAAAATTAAGCCTAGGAGTTTTGAGGGTAATTCAGGGATTTTAGCTCAAAATGTGTTCAGAAATTCAAAGCATGGTAAACAGAAAATGTCTTCGCCTATGGATTTTTGAAAGTTAAATCAATTTTTGAAAATAATGTAGAAAAGACCTTCAATTTTGAAAAGAGAACTGCTTTGAAAAGAGGGTTAAAATTAGGAGTACCAAAAGAGTAAATATATCAAAGTTTAATATTGACCTATTTCTCCCCCTTATTGTCGTCCCTTGATTTCCCAAACACCATTCAGTCATTTTATATTTTCCAAACATCAATGCTTTGATTTCAATCATCTTTTAAACATTAAAATTCTCTAGAATTTCAAGAAAAACACTAAAAAATACCATTAATTTTGTTATCTCCCAAACTTGTGCGTTTTACGATATTTTAACCAAACATTTTTATTTCTCTCAATGAAGGTTATTATTCATTTTTCCTAATATTTTTGATGATATCTAGCCTTTTAAATCGAGTTTTTATCTATTGCATCGACAGTTTTGAATAAATGCTGAAAATTGAGTCGTTAATGGTGAAATTCGGGATTTTAAATGAAAATGATATTTCAAAGTGTTTCTCAACTTGTTTTGATTTGATTAGAAGGTTTCTAAAATTTTTTTGATTTGATTAGAAGGTTTCTAAACTTTCCTTAAAGTTTTGTTAAAGAATTATAAGGTTTTATTGAGCTTTTGTAAAAATTGCAATTGTATGTCGAAATTTTGAAATGATAAATCTGTATAGTATTGTGTAGTTTAAAGGTTTGGAATGATTCTTAGATAAATAATTAGGTTATTGGAATCAATTTTACGTAATGGGAACAAGTAGGTGTTGAGATTTTTGTGTATCGGCTAAGTTAGTCGAAATTTTAGTTTCAAGAGAATCTAGCTTAGGCTTGTGTTTTTAGTTGATTTAGGTGGGTCTATGGTTTAATTTTAATTTTTTTATTGTGTGATTTACTTTGGTGAAGCTTCGGAGTCGTTAAGACCTCATTCGAGTAAAGCGAAAGGTAAGGAAAAGCTAGTTTAAACTTTTGGTGTCTAGGCGAAAACGAGAACGGTGAGTGTTTGGAATCATTTCTAGTAAACACGATTCATAATTTTAATTGGGAATTTAAGAGTAACCTAAACCCTCTACTCTAAGTTTCGAGTGTAAGCTTTCTTATACCATTGTTTAATTTGTGAAATATGTGATTATGTATTGTGGAATTGAGAATTGAGATGTGACAATGTGACATGTAAAATATGTTGTGATGGCTATTAAGAATGTGATAATTATGGGTATGTTATACATGCCGATTGATAGTGAAAATATTGTGCTTATATTGTGAATGTGCAGTGAAAAAGTGCGAAAAATGATAATTAAAATGCATGTATAATTGTAGATATTTCGTCCTTGTGATCTTTGAGGCTATTAGTTATAGTTGGCATGTCATAGGAATTGTGAGTACTCACCCATGTGTTATGTTTTTGGGGCATTGGGGCCCGAGACAGATTTGGAGAGATAAGGGAATGTGAACTCGACTCCATTCATCGGGATATGTTGGTGTGTTGGAGAGTGTTAGCTAAATGCTATGCTTTTGGGATATGTTCAACTCATTGAGTCATTGGTGTGTTGGAGATTTGAGTATCTAATGTGTGGTGACAGAGCCCAATTTTATGTTTCATAGCCTTAAGTGTCAATTTATCATTGAATGAAATATTACAATACATGATTTATGCATAATCATGTGATTAGTGAACTAGAAGAGTTGGTAAATGTTGCATGAATACTTTATGTATGTCATCATAGTAAAATGGTGTATGTAATTATGCTTTGGTCATTTACATTTAACATGTGAATTCTTGTTTATTTGGTGGCTTTTTCGAGCATTTACTAAGCTTTTTTAAGCTCTCCCACTCTTTTTAAACCTTTGTAGACAGTTAGTGTTGTAGTGTGAGTGGTGCCGAGATACCAAGGAAGTGATCCAAGTTAGCATTAGTACTTGAGTAGGTGATTTGATAGTTATTATTTTAAATTGTGGGAATAAGGCAATGTGATAAACTTGTTGGTTGATTAATGCCATGATGTTTCAAACGGTTGCTTGATTTTATTACTCATAGAATTTATGTACGTTTGATACTAGTTCATTGATTTGATTTGCTTAGCTTAAATTATTAATGACGCGTGAAACTATGAATTCAGATATTTTTTATGTTGAATTTTGAGGTCATGATGAACGCATGATACATTGGTTTATGTATGATTGAGTTAATTTCCCTGTTCTGTTGTGAATTTCGGTGTTTAGTGCAGAGGTATTGATAATCGAGCATTTAGTATTGATACCTCCATATTATTTTGTATGTACAGGAAACCAATAGCTCAATTTGGTATCGATACCAATTCTCGAGTATCAATACTTGAGGTGGAAATATAGATGCTTTTGATAATTGTTTTTATAAAATGTTGGCTTTAAAATTTTCAAAGAAACAGAATGCTAAAATGGTACCAATTTTCTAAACAGTATTGATACCCGTTATGGAAAATATCGATACCATCAAATGATTATCAGTACCTATGTGTTCTTTTAGGAATTTTTATTAAATGGTCTTTAAGCATGTTTTTAACTAGTTGTAAGGTTGATTAATGTATGTTCAGTAAATTTTAACATCGTCTAGGGTAAATTAGACTTAAACCTCCGGTAGTTCTTTGATTGTGATGTTAATCGTATGACAATGAGATGTATTATGTTTTGTTGATGATGAGATGATGGCGTAACGTCTTGTTACTCGGGCTCAACGACTGGGCTAGGTATAGGATGTTACATTTGATGGTATCAGAACATATGTTATCTAACATTCAGACTTAAGTTATTGATATACAGACTGGGTTACGAAACTCATGTGTCTAAATTTCTATGAATACTTGAATTACGTGAGATATCTTTGTTTGAATGGCATGAGTTTGTTTGACTTGGGGTAAGAACGAGAACATATTGTCTTTATCTAAAGTTCTATTGCAAGAACGTGACTTAGATCATTTCCCCGCCACTCACATATTTATTTGTTTGTGTATGTTAGATTATTAGATTCGATTTGCCTCATAGATGTTTGAATGTGAATGTGAATGTGAATACAAACGCTTTAGAGGATGGTACATCCTTTACACCTTCTGTGCTACCGCGTAGAGTGAATATACCTGATGAGGATGTTGGCCCTCTGATATAGGCTATGATTGGGGTGTTTTGGAGGATTGATGCAACTAACCCTCCTCCTATACCTGTTGATTGAGGGTGCCGCTTGAACGTCTGCGGGCGTTGGGTGGTAAAAGTTTTCTAAAGTGAAAGGGGTCGATCCAACCGTAGTTGACTACTGGTTGGAAGGAATTGAAAGGATCCTCGAGTAAATGTCCTATTCTAATAAGGAGAAGTTGGTGTGTATTTTGTCCTTACTTGACTAAGGCTTATCATTTTTCGAATAATGTGAAAAAAGGTACTATTGCTGACCGGTTGACTTGTGATTACTTTCTCAAGGTTTTTAAGAGGCAGTTTATGAGCGAGCAGAACTCGAAGGTTCATGAACGAGAGTTTCTAGATCTGGTTCAAGGTAATTTTTCAGTGGCTAATTATGAGTTGGAGTTTGTGTGACTTAGTGAGTATGCTTCTGAGATGGTCCATTCTAAGAGGGATTGATGTAAGAGGTTTCGTTTTGGGCTTAATCGTGAGATTCGAGTTTTTTTGGTAGCTTAGAATGCGGAGTTGGTTGAGAAAGCCAAAGTAGTTAGGGAGACTTTGGCTGAGCCATCTCGTTCCGTGGTAACTGAATCGGGTAAGAAGACTTCCGATGGTGCATTTGGATGATCGCATAAGAGAAGGCGTGATAATCAGAGTTCTAGTAGAGGTGTGAGATGTGGGTTTCAACCAAGTCAATCTAAGTAGCAGAGTGGTGTTGTGGTTAGTATTGGAGGTTTGACGGATGGTTCTGGATGGCCGCTTTTAAGACATTAGGAGTGTAAGCATCCTGGTGAGTTTCGTAAGTTGACAGAGGATGTTTTAACTATGGCTCGAAGGAGTACATGTTGAAGGACTGTCCAAACAAAGTTGAGGTTTCATAGACCTAGAGTTTTGCACCTACATCTGCACTTGCTAAAGGCTGTGGTCTCGATAGAGGTAATAAAAAATCGGTTAGGCAACGAGTTTTTGCTCATACTGTTGCTATTCAGGTCGAGTCTGAAGGTCCATCTCGGGTTTATGATGTTAGGGAGCTGGAGGATCAGGATCCGATTGATGTTATAGCATGTACTTTCGCTTTGTAGTCTATTCCATTATTCTCTTTGGTTAATTCTGGTTCTACGCATTCGTATATTTTAAGTGAGTTGGAATGCAAGTTAGGGATTCATGTAGAGACTACTGGTTTGGTTATGACTGTTATTAGCTCCTTCGGTGATAGTGTCGTGGTAAATTGAGTGTATCGTAGGTGTCCCCTTATGATTCAATGGCATGTTTTCTCTATGGATCTTATAGAATTGCCTTTTTATGGTTTCGATGTGATTCTTGTTGTGGACTAGTTAACTGAACATAAGGCTATGGTGGATTTTGAAACAAATTACTTTGCGAAATAGTGATAGGTTGGAAATTGTAATTGTTGGTGAAAAACTTGAATGTCTAATGTGGTTTCGACTATCAAGGCTGAGAAGATGATGGGGAAAGGTTGTGAAGCTTATTTGGCTTATGTAATGAACTTAGTTAGTAAGGAATTGAGAGTTTAGGATATTCGTACGTTAAGAATTTTTCTAACGTATTTCCTAAAGAATTGTTTGGTTTGTCACTAGAATGTGAAGTAGAGTTTGGTATTGAGCTCTATCCTGGTACTGCACCGGTGTCTATTGCACCCTATCGCATGGCACCAAAAAAACTCAATGATTAAAGATTTAGTTGTAAGAGTTGCTTCATAGAGGGTTCATTCGATCGAGTGTATCTTCGTAGGGTGCATCAGTTTTGTTTGTGAAGCAGAAGCATGGCATGATGCAGTTATGTATAGAATATAGATAGTTGAATAAGTTGACAATCAAGAATAAGTACCATTTACCTCAAATTTATGATTTATTTGATCAGTTCAGAGGAGCAACGATGTTTTCGAAGATTGACTTAAGATCAGAGTATTATCAGTTAAAAGTGAAGGAGTTAGACATCTTGAAAACTACTTTTAGGACTCGGTGTGGGCATTATGAGTTTTTGGTCATGTTGTTTAGTTTAACTAATGCCCCTGCTGTGCTCATGGATTTGATGAATCATGTGTTTCATTCGTACTTGGATCAGTTTGTGGTTGTTTTCACAAATGACATTCTAGTGTATTCTCGTTCGGAAGAGGATCACAATGCACATTTAAGGATTGTTTTGCAGGTTTTGAGGGATAAACAGTTGTATGTGAAGTTGAGTAAGTGCGAATTTTGGTTAAAAGATGTGACATTCTTAGGTTATGTTGTGTAGGTAGAAGGAATACGTGTGGACCTAATGAAAATTGAGGTGATCTTATAGTGGAAACCGCCAATGAGTGTTATCGAGGTTCGAAGTTTCTTAGGTTTAGTTGTCTATTATCGTAGGTTCATTGAAGGGTTTTCCCTTATTGTTGCACCCTTAACAAAACTACTTCAGAATAACGTGGTGTTTGAATGGATTGAGGAAAGACAAAAAAGTTTTGAACAAATTAAAGCAGTTTTGACTGAGGCACCTATGTTGATTACACCAGAGCCTAGAAAAGATTTTATGATTTACAGTGATGTTTTGTATTCAGGACTCGGTTGTGCGTTAATACAAGAGGGCAAGGTTGTGGCAAATGCTTCTAGACAGTTGAAGATGCGTGAGCGTAATTAACCACTCATGACTTGGATTTAGCTGCTGTGGCGTTCGTGCTTAAGATTTGGTGTCATCACTTGTATAGTTAAAAGTGTGTTATCTATACAGACTATAAGAGCCTTAAGTACCTTCTCACCCAAGAAAGGTTGAATTTAATACAAAGGCATTCGTTGAACTTTTGAAAGATTATAGATTGTGTAATTGAGTATCATCCTAGCAATGCAAATGTTGTTGCTAATGCTTTGAGTCGGAAGTCGATGATGGAATTGCGAGCTATGTTTATGCCTTTGAGTTTAGCCAGTGATGGTGGTTTGTTAGCTGAACTTCAAGTGAAGTCAACTTTGTCTCAGCAAAATTAAGGAGAAACCATCCTTAGATAGGGAATTGTTAAAGAGGATTCGACAGGTTGAGCAGGTGGAAAGCGAGATTTTGATGTTGACAGTGATGGTATATTGAATTTTCGAGGAAGATTTGTGTGTGCCACATGATGTGGATTTGAGACAGACGATCCTTATCAATGCGCATAGTAACCCCTACACTATGCATCTTGGCAGTAGTAAAATGTATCATGATCTTCGAGAGATTTATTGGTGGCCTAGTTTGAAGCGTGATGTTACGGTTTTTATGACTTGATGTTTGGTTTGTTAGAAGGTGAAAACAAAACATTAGTATCCTTCAGATTTGTTGCTACCGGTTTTGATTCTTGAATGGAAGTGGGAAAGGATCACCATGTACTTTTTCTCCGATTTGCCTTTGACCCCGACGAAGAAGGATTTAGTGTGGGTAATAGTTGATTTGTTTTCGAAGAGTGCGCATTTCTTGGTAGCGGGTACAAGTTATTGTTTGCAGAAGTTGGCAGAGTTGTATATTGCTAAAGTTGTATGTCTTCATAGGGTTCCAGTTTCTATTATTTCGAATAGGGATCCACATTTTACTTCTAGATTTTGGAACAATTTACAAGAGGGTTTGGGTCGAAGCGTAGTTTCAATACAACTTATCATCCTCAGACAGATGGTTATTCAGAAAGGGTAATTCAAGTTTTAGAGGATATGTTACAAAGTTGTGTGATCGAGTTTCATGGTAGTTGGGAGTGATATTTGCCCTTAGCAGAATTTGCCTACAACAATTTTCAGTCAAGTATTCACATGGCACCGTTTGAAGCGTTATATGGTAGGAAGTGTAGGAATCCTTTGTGTTGGACAGAATTGGATGAAAAGCGGGTTGTTAGACTGGATTTGGTTCAAGCGACTGAAGAGAAAGTGAAGTTGATTTGTGAGCTATTGAAAGCAACATCCGATAGACCGAGATCTTGTACATATTTGAAACGTCTAGATATCGAGTTTCAAGTTGGCGATAATGTGTTTTTGAAAGCTTCACCTTGGAAGAAGGTTTTGAGGTTTGGTAGGAAGGGTAAATTGAGTCCAAGATATGTTGGACATTATAACGTTGTTGAATGTATTGGTTTGGTAGCTTATCAACTCAAGTTGTCACCAGAACTTAACCTAATCCATGATGTTTTCCATGTATCTATGTTATGGAAGTATCGTTTAGATTCATCGCACATTGTGCTAGTAGAGAAGATTGAAGTTCAAATTGATTTCACTTATGAGGAAGAGTCGATTGAAATTCTAGCTCGCGAAGAGAAGGTTTTGTGAAATAAGAGGGTTCCATTGGTTAAGGTATTGTGACGAAACCATAAGACAGAAAGAGCTACTTAGGAAGCCGAAGATGCGATGAAACGGTAATATCCTTATTTTTTTAGATCAAGTAAATTTCGAGGACGAAATTCTTTTTAGAGAGGGAGAGTTGTCACACCCCAAAATTGGGCCTAGGAGTTTTGAGGGTAATTTAGGGATTTTATCTTAAAATGTGTTCAAAAATTTGAAGCATGGTAAATCGAAAATGTCTTCGTCTATGGATTTTTGAAAGTTAAATAAATGTTTTAAAATAATGTAGAAAAGATCTTCAATTTTGAAAAGAAAATTGTGTTGAAAATGGGCTTAAATTTAGGAGTGCCAAAAGAGTAAATACACTAAATTTTAAAATTGACTTATTCCTTCCCCCTACCAACAAAAAAAACTCATGAAACTATTTTTCCCTCACCCTTTGTTGTGGTCCCTTGATTTCCCAAACACCATTCACTCAATTTATATTTTCGAAACATTAATCCTTTGATTTCAATCATATTTTAAACATTAAATTTCTTTAGAATTTCAAGAAAAACACAAAAAAAACACCATTAATTTTGTCACCTTTCAAACTTGTGAGTTTTTTATATTTTCAACCAAACGTTCATATTTCTCTCATCAAAGGTAATAATTCGTTTTTCCTATTATTTTTGATGATATCTATCCTTTTAAATCGAATTTTTATCTATTGAATCGATAGTTTTGAATAAATGCTGAAAATTGGGTTATTAATGGTGAAATTCGAGATTTTGAATGAAAACAATGTTTCAAAGTGTTTTGCAACTTGTTTTGATGTGATTAGAAGGTTTCTAAACTTTCCTTAAAGTTTCATTAAAGAATTATAAGGTTTTATTGAGTTTTTTTTGTAAAAATTGTCATTGTATGTCAAAATTTTAGAACCATGAATCTATATAGTATTGTGTAGTTTCAAGGTTGGGAATGATTCTTAGATATATAATTAGGTGACTAGAATCATTTGTATGCAATGGGAACGAGTAGATGTTCAGATATTTGTGTTTCGGCTGAGTCAAAATTTTAGTTTCAAGAGAATCTAGCTTAGGCTTGTGTTTTTAGTTGATTTAGGCTGGTCTATGGCTGAATGTTAATTGTGTTTATTTTTTGATTTACTTTGGTGAAGCTCTAGAGTTGTTAGGACCTTCTTCAAGTAAAAACAAATGCAAGAAAAAGCTAATTTAAGCTTTCGGCATCTAAGCAAAAACACGAACGATGAGTGTTTGGAATTGTTGCCAGTAGACACGATTCATAGTGTTAATTGGAAATTTACAAGTAGCCTAAACCCCTACTCTAAGTTCTGAGTGTAATCTTTCTTATACCGTTGTTTAATTTGCGAAATATGTGATTGTTTGTTGTGGAATTGAGAATGGAGATGTGACAATATGACATGTGAAATATGTTGTGATGGCTATTAAGAATGTGATAATTGTGGGTATGTTATACATGCCGATTGACAGTGATAATATTGTCCTTATATTGTGAATGTGTAGTGAAAAAGTGCAGAAAACGATAAGTAAAATGTATGTATAATTGCAAATATTTTGGCCTTATGATCTTTGAGATCATATGATATAGTTGGCATGCCATAGGACTTGTGAGTACTCACCTATGTGTTGTGTTTTTGGGACAATGAGGCCGAAAATAGATTTGGAGAGATAAGGGAATGTGAGCTTAACTCCATTCACCGAGATATGTTGGTGTGTTGGAGAGTGTTAACTAAATGCTACGCTTTTGGGATATTTTCGACTCATCAAGTCATTGGTATGTTGGAGATCCGAGTATCTAATGTCTGGTGGTAGAGCCCATTTTTATGTTTCATAACATCAAGTGTCAATTTATCATTAAATGAAATATTGCAATATGTCATGTATGCATAATCATGTGATTAATGATCTAGAAGAGTTGGTAAATGTTACATGAATACTTTATGTATGTCATCATAGTAAAAGGTGTATGTAATTGTGCTTTGGTCGTTTTCATTTAACATGTGAATTCTTGTTTATTTGGTGGTTTTTCTGAGCATTTAGTGGGCTTATTTAAGCTCACTCACTCTTTTTAAACATTTGTAGATAGTTAGAGTTGTGGTGTGATTGGTGCAGAGATACAAAAGAAGTGATCCAAGTTAGCTTTAGTAATTGAGTAGGTTATTTGATAGTTATTATTTTGAACTGTGTGAATAAGACAATGTTATAAATTTGTTGGTTGATTATTGTCATGATGTTTCAGATGATTGCTTGATTTTATTACTCATGGTATTTAAGGACGTTTGATACTAGTTCACTGATTTGCTTAGCTTAAATTATTGATGACATGTGGAGCTACGAATTTGAATTTTTTTATGTTGAATTTCGAGGTCATGAATGCATGATACATTGGTTTATATATGGTTGAGTTAATTGCCCTGTTCTACTGTGAATTTCGGTGTTTAGTGTAGAGGTATCGATAATCGAGTATTTAGTATCGATACCTCCATATTATTTCATAAGTGTAGGAAGTTAGTAGCTCAATTTGGTATAAATACCAATTCTCGAGTATTGATACTAAAGGTGAAAATATAAATACTTTTGATAATTGTATCGATAAAATGTTGGCTTTAAATTTTGTAGAGAAACGGAATGCTAAAATGGTATCGATTTTCTAAATGGTATTGACACCCCTTATGGAAAATATCAATACCAACGAATGAGTATCGATACTTACGTGATCTTTTAGGAATTTTCGTTAAATGGTCTTTAAGCATGTTTCTAACTAGTTTTAAGGTCAATTAATGTATGTTTAGTAAATTTTAACCTTGTCTAGGGTAAATTAGACTTAAACCTCCGATAGTTATTTGATTATGATGTTAATCGTATGATAATGAGATGTATTATGCTTTATTGATGATGAGATGATGGTGTAGCGTCTTGTTACTCGGGCTCGGCGACCAGGCCGGGTTAGGGTGTTACATTTGTGTAATTATTTTAGAAGGGACTAATGAGCTCATTTTCAAAATTAACAAGGATCCAATGGGTATTGTAACACCCCTTGATGACTCAATTATCGGGTCTGAGCTACAGAATGTCACATTTACTGTCGGAGAAAAATCTGTCAAAATACAGTATATATATCAAACAAACAAATATTTATGACTTAAGCACATTTACGAAAGCTCTTTTGTTGACCCAAGCATGAATTCAGATCAAATTATAAAGTTTTAAAAATTTAGTGCCGATGTTGTGATGTCGCTAAACAGTTTATCACGTCCAACCTCTAGACATCGGTAGTCACAAACTATCGATCGATGTTGCGACGATGAGAGTTGCTCATCTCGATGTTGACTCCGTTTTTTGTAGCCATTTGGTACCTAGTCCATGTCAACTTAACCAATTTCATATTTGGAGCATAATTGTACACCTTTACCTACACAAGATCATGCCATAATACATACCAAAGACCTTACAACATCATTTCAATTCAACCTATCCAACATGTCTTCATTTAAACAACAAAACATATCAAATTTGCTTAATCAATTCAATATAATCATCAATGCATTTTCCATTTCTTACCATCACATATACTACCTCATTTCATACTCGTTTTACCATTGAAATATCAAACACAAAGTTACAAAAGTTACCAAAACATACACTATTGCATATATGAACATTAGTTTTCCAAAATCAAACATTAACTGAGGTTTAAACCAAACCATAATTCACAAGTAACACATATATAAACACCTATGTACATGCCATATAATTGAGTTTAAAACAACTAGAAGTTTATTGAATTGATAGCTGGAGAGTGAGCTTTAAGGTGATCCGATCAATGAGTTCCGCAACCCAACAATCTACAAAAAAAGGGAAATACAATTGATAAGCATTCTGAATGCTTCGTAAGTTCATAATAAATTAACTTAATTTACCTTGTCATTTTAACAATTCAAGTAATTGAAACACAAAGGCACAACATGGCATATTCTAAGCATCCTTATATATATATATTCATAAACTACTCCACAAGACAACCTGTAGGTTAGTACTTCACATAACAATATCATAGTATTTAAATTCATATGCATGTACAACCAAATTACTTTACATCATACTATTCAACCTTGTTCGATACTAAAACACATAAATGAAGTTCACATTCAATCATTTCATTACCATTTAATTTTCGCTTTCTATCCGGAGAACTATAACAATTTAAATTCGGATACACGGTACTAATTTACTTCCACAAATTGTAGAGCTTATTTACTTATAAACTTTATTTGATGTCGCTCACTCAAGCTATCGAGAATCCACAACATGTGCTGGATCTCAACCATCAATAAAGAATAATTTGATTTGCTCACACAAGTTGTGGATTGGGGTTGCTTATATAGATTGTATTCGATGCTGCTCACTCAAGCTGTCGAGAATTTGCAACACATGTTGGATCTCAACCAACGATAAAGAAATCTCTGACCAACACTCGATTTCATTTTTAACCTTAATGACATACCATTCATATCCTAATCGTTTATTGAGTTCAATCGTTATCATTACCAATTCTATATCATTACAAACCCTAAAACTGTATACTTACTTTTCACATTTCGAATAACAACCCATATACATTTTTAACCTTGTAACATCATCATATGCATACTACTTAATCATATATCAATTTCACATTTAATCATCATCATGTATCTATTCATATTAGTCATTTATTTCATATTTACGATTTAGTCTCTTTGATGTCAAAAGACATTATTTACCTAACAATTTGAACTAAAAAGTAAAACAATATAATAGAAACATAACATGAATTAATAAAGTAAGTCTCGTATGAACTAACCTAGCAAAAACAACAAGCAAAACATCGAGGATTAATCTATAATTTTGTCTTTTCCTCTATTTTCCTCCGATTGGTTCAAATCCTGATCTATACGATAAATCATTTCAATTTATCAATTCCAAATACCTTATATCATCATAATATGTGTAGATGATTGTTCAATTTTTTTGAATTCTCCCTCAAGTTTTTTATTTTATTCAATTTAGTCCCTAAAATCAAAATTACTATAACTTTCTAATTTGAGTTTTGATTTCGAAACCGATCTCAATTTCATCCTTCTACAGACCTCTATTATCAATAATTACAGTAATTTTGAAATATTTACACTTTAGTCCCTATGTTCAAAACTAACAATTTTCACTTTACAATTTTGTTCGTTTTCATATCTAAGTTTAAAATTTAACCATTTAACATCAATTTCATCAAGAACTCATCAATAAAAACTTTTGAAAATTTTAACAGTTTTACAAATTGGTACTCGGTTGGCTAAATCAAGCTCTCGAAACCTCAAAAACATATAAATTACAAGAAATGAATTAAATTGAATTGACCAATCAAAGGACTAAATGTTGAGCTTTAAAATAGTTTTTCTTCTTTCTTTCCTACGGGTTGAAGAAGATGATGAAGAAAATAACCTTTTTTTTATCATTTATTTAACTTATATAGTTTGATTAAATCTAGTTAACCTTAATTAATTTAACTAATTTTAATTAGCTTAATCTTAATGACAATTAACAAAATTTGGTGGATACTAGCTAATTCCCACCACCACTTGGCATATTTGTAAGGGTCCAATTTCTTAATTAGTCATTTGATTAATTAAAAATCTATAGCGATTAATTTGTACTATATTTATAATTTATTCATTGTATCTTAATTAGTCACTAATTCGATAAAATTACCTATCTAAAATTTAATTCACCTATAAAATAACTCCGTAAATATTAAATATTTACGGGCTTGGTTTACGAAAATGATGTCCCGATACCTCGTTTTCTAATACCACTGACTTTAGGATTGTAACACTTGTACCTTTGTTAACTATCCAATTAATAAAATTAAAGAACCAAACTTTAATTAAACTTTATACTAACCTCGTAAATATTACAAATATCAGAATTGAGGTTCCAAAACCATTGAAAATTGAGCGAGTTGTTACAGGTATGTACACCAAATATTTGAATTAAAAAAATATTCAAATTATAAAAATCAACTTGATCTAAACTCGAATAACCAAAACTACTTATTCGAATTAATTTAATAACTTGTAACTTGAAATAAGAAAAAAAGTTAAATTTAGATGGCATCAAATTTTACGCGAAAAAAAATTTTTAGCCCTTGGAATAAACAAGCAAGTCTAGTAGCATTTGCCTAAGACTCTTCGAGAATAATCATCAACAAAACCAATGCATTGATGCATTGCTCGACGATATCAATTAAGGGTGAGTATTCGATCTAGTCAAGTTGAATTAAGTTAAAAAATTTTGAGTTAGTCAAGTTGACGAATCCTATTTTATCAACCGAACTCAATTTGAATTCTTTTTCGAATCGAGTCGAAAAATTTCGAGTTGAGTTGAGTCGAATTAAAAAATCTTATTATTTATACTCAATGTTCCGGTTACATGGACCGATTATTTTACTAGTAGACGAAGTACAAGCTTTTAGATTAATTTTGAGTAAAGGAAAAAATGAGAGTGGGGCGATTCGGGAAGGAAAGTAAGATTAATGAGTAATTATTTATCAAAACAACATAGTTTTACCTTTTAACTTGATAGTTTTGACTTTTAACTTTAGAAAAGGTAAACATTTATCAAAACAATGTAGTTTTGCCTTTTTTTTATTTGGATTTTTGGATAACTCGAATTAGGGGTGAGCATTCGATTGAATTGAGTAAAACTGTTTGAGTTAAATTAGAAAAATTAATAATGTTAAATTAAAATTTTGTACAATATAACTATTTCCAAGTTAGAACACAAAAATTTGAAACAATATACATTTAAAAACTTTTTTAAAGCAAAATAATAAAAAATAAGATATTTTAGAACGATAAACTTGAATAATTAATCACTTATTTAGATTTCAAAATTATTATTTTATTAAAATTTTTATATATTTTTTTAAAAATTTATAATTTTTTAAAAATATAAATTTTAGAATTTCTATAAATATTTTGAATTTTAAAAATTATTTTCAAATTTTGAAAATTATTTTGATTTTTTTGTAATTTTTGTTAAGAGATAGACCAATTTACTAATTTTCAAAATTGACAGGGATCAAAACTGTATTTATAATAATCTGTTATTTGAATTATTCAAGTTATTATAATTTTAAAAATTCAACTCGACTCGAACTTGAAATTTGAAATTTTTTATTCGAGTTGACTCTAATAATTCGAATAACTCGATTCGATTAACTCGAAATTTAGATTTTTTAAAATTTTTTTAAAATTAAATCGATTCTTGCTCATTCCTGGTTGAAGCTTATATGTTGAGGATTGGGTATAAATTGATGAAGACTCAAAAGTGAAAATCGAAAATCGTGAAATCTGATAAGCCGAGACATTCATATGTTGCTTGACTCTTGTCCAAATTTGAAGTTTAATCATGCTTTTAGGGAAGAGAACAAAGCAATGAATTGGTTAGTCAAGAGAAGTAAGAGCAATGCTTCCCTTCTAATTTGCTTGGTTTTCTCTCTTATTGTAGTGGTATTCAACTGATGAGTTGGAAATTATGAATTAATCACTTAATCGATTTAAAGTTTCGAATTAATCAAATATTTTATTCAAACAAGCTTATAACATTATTTATTTAAATAAAGTTTAACGTCTATATTATAAAAAGTAAAAAAAATGTAATATACTGAGTCAAAGTAAAAAGAAAAGAAAATTAATTTTGAGAAGAAGTTTTAATCAGGTTGAATGGATTATAAATTTTAATTAATTCATTTATGGAATATAATCCAATTCATGAAAAAGTTAGTGGTAGTAGTTATACAAGATTCAATGCATCAGGAGGCGATTAGCACACGCCCCTCCCGCCTCTGGCAGACTTTTTCTTTTTCCTTTACTCAAAAAGAATAAAAATTTAAACTCCAGTTTTATCTCAATTTAAATAAATCCAAAAGGTCAAATTTAATTGAATTAATTTTTTTAATAATAACTCAGGACCAGGTATGTATGATGGGCTTTAGGTGGGATGTGATGGAAGGAAAAATGCATCCCTGTATGCTTTTTCTTAAGATCACGTTTATGGCTTGTGGTGTCACCGTCCTATCTCATACGCTTAATTAATCACCGCTTGCAATGTAAATACCATCACCAGTGGATTGGGTTGGAAAAAGTGAAATCTGAATCCTTTGAATTTTGAGATTTATTATGCCAACCACTTCATCCAACAAGGAAAAAAAATACGACATTTGGCTGTTATTGCTGTAGGCACAGGTATAGCCATGCTCCAGATTTTTTGTTTCTAGTTTTTACCCTTATAAACCAAGTTATTTTGCCTTTTAATAGAAGGGTGATTTTGGATTTTTGACACTATTAATTAGGATAAACACGCTTGGTTTTTCATGGAGGAGCATGTTTTGTTTTTTTCTTTTTTTATATACAGAGATATAAGACAGAGAGACATGACAAAAGGTAAACAACAACCTCCCGCTAGCTGTATTTTGTTGTCCAACTCATATTTATAATAATCGTAGATTAATAAGATTCTTTCGATGTCACTGGAACACCACCCCAGCCTCTGCATAAAGTCATAAGCTTCTTTTATTATTATAATTTCTCACTCTCTCTCTCCGGCCGCTAGTTCAAGAACACTTTTGTGACTGGACCTCCACAGTAGCCATAGCTTAGAGAAACCTAGAAAACACAGGTGAAGAGGAGGAGAGTGTGTAAAAAATGGGTGTAACAAGTCCACTCAAAGGCCAATCTCACTCTCGTTCACTCACCAGGAAGTTGTTGCCCTATGTTCTTTATGCTCTCCTCCCCATAGCTGTTTTTCGCTTCTACTTTCACCCTTTTCCTTTCCCTCTATCCACCTCAGATCAGCTTCCGCACCCCAACCGCATCATCCTCACCACTTCTTCTTCTTCTTCTTCTTCTTCACCTCCTCCTTCATCCTTCTCTAGAGGTACATAGAGTAAAACATAAAAGTTGTCAGACTTTTTTACCTTTTCTTGACTTATGTTCTTTTATTTTTAATTGTTTTAAATATGGGTGTTATTATTAAACAAGTTTTTGTTTTTGCTTATTTGCAGAAGAGGAAATAGCTAATGAAACTCCATGTAACTACACCTATGGCAGATGGGTACATGACAAGATGGGGCCTTTATACAATGGCACAACCTGTGGTACAATTAAGGAAGGTCAAAATTGCATCACACACGGGAGACCTGACTTGGGTTACCTTTACTGGAGATGGCAACCAAGCCAATGCAATCTCCCAAGGTTTGATCCCAACACTTTCTTCAACCTCCTAAGTAACAAGCATATAGCTTTTGTTGGTGACTCTATGGCTAGGAACCAATTGGAATCACTTCTTTGTATGCTAGCCACTGCCTCCTATCCTAACCTGGTTTACAAAAATGGGGAGGATAACAAGTTTCGTAGATGGCATTTTGCTTCTCATAACATTACTGTATCAGTTTATTGGTCACCATTTCTGGTTAAAGGTGTTGAGAAATCAAAAACTGGCCCAGATCATAATGAATTGTATGTAGATGTTGTTGACGAGAGGTGGGGATCTGATTTAGAGCATATAGATATGGTTGTACTCTCAATAGGGCATTGGTTTCTTCATCCAGCAGTGTATTATGAGGGTGGTTCGGTTTTAGGTTGCCATTACTGCCCTGGACTAAATCACACTGAGATTGGATTTTATGATGTGATGAGGAAGGCCATAAAGACCGCACTTAAGGCAATAATTGAAAGGAAGTCGACTGATGGTAATGGAATTGATGTGTTTTTAACCTCTTTTTCACCTTCACATTTTGAAGGTGAATGGGATAAGGCTGGTGCTTGTCCCAAGACGAAGCCTTACGAGGAAGGAGAAAAGATGGTTGAAGGAATGGATGCAGATATGAGATCAATCGCCATTGAAGAAATGGAAGCTGCTAAGGTAAATGATAAGAAATTCAAAGGATTGAGACTAGAGACATTGGATGTGACCAAATTATCATTAATGAGACCAGATGGTCATCCCGGGCCTTACATGTATCCATTTCCATTCGCTAACGGCGTTCAAGAACATGTTCAGAACGATTGTGTACATTGGTGTCTTCCAGGTCCTATAGATACATGGAATCAGATAGTGTTAGAAGTTATTAGGAGATGGAGTGTTGTATCAAAGAGAGAGGAGTGAGGGAATACAGATACCAGATTCTGGGTTTTGTTTTCATTTTGCATTTCTGTTGTATTTGTTGGTGTATATTTCTTTCTCAAAACAAGCAATTTTGTTTGGGGCCATAGCTTTCAGCTTCATTAGCAAGCAGAATAGGAAGAGTGTGGTTAATGACTGAACTTACTACCCACCTAACACCCGCAAAATTTAATTTAGAAGATGAACCTTGTTGATGCGTCTATCTCTTTCAAATCAAAATTAAAAAAAAATAGAGGCTTCTCACTATTATGATAAGAATAGCTAAGGCCAAGGTATCCAAAGAAACTTACCTTTTTTACCTAAGCTTGAGTAGGAAGAAAGGGGGACAAGGTTCTAACAAGTGGTTAGAGTTGGTGAAATGTTTTCAGGATTTCACCCACAAACACAAAAGTTAGGCTTGCCAAAAAGGCAAAGGGCTTTGCATTCGCATCATTAGTGTTTTTGCCCATCCCTTATTTTGGTTTTGGTCCTCACAGTAGTGCTTCCTGTCATGGGCACAAAGCAGACCAGGTAAAAAGGCAAAAGGTAGAAAACTTATTATGTACCAATAGAATTCCATTTCCTTCCTTTGATTAATTTGGTTCATTAATCATACTTCTTATTCAAACCCAACTTATTTTCTCTTCTCTATTACCTCAGTTAATGCTAGGTTCCTGTTTGATCACAATTTTTTTTCTTTTTTGGTATAACAAAATATACAAGCATTTTTAAAAAATAATTTAATGTATAATTATAATATTGCGACAACTAGACTTCTAATCTTCATTCAAATCTTTAAAAAACTAAAACTCTTTTTTTTAAAAAAAATAAATATTTAATTAGATAAATTAAATTAGATGGTTAATTTTAGTTTAAAATAAATTAGACAAATATTTAATTACACAACCAGAAATTTTAAAAATTATATAAAACATTTAATTAATTAAATAAAATTTTGTTTCGATGATTTATCTATTTTTTAACTTAAATAATTTTTATTTATATATTTTCTATATTACTATTTATTTTAAATTTTGGTTTTAATTAAATAAAATTTAATTTAGATGATTTATCTATTTTTTAACTTAAATACTTGATTTATTTATATATTATCTATATTACTATTTATTTTAAATTTTGGTTTTAATTTTAAAAATCAACTATCATATTTTTAAAAAGATTTTTTTTAAAATTACATAATCTATCTATTCCTTAGATTTTATGGTTATTTTCAAATCACTTTTAAAAATAATTATTATATATTTATATTATCTTAAATAATATTATTCAAAGAATAAAATTGAATATAAAGGTTATTATAAATATTTTTATCCAATATTGAATTTTAAGATTTAAAACTAAAATACATTTCTACCTTTATCGTCTAAAATTAAATAATTAAATATATGTTAGAAATTTTAAAAAAAAAGTATCCAACTCAACTATAAATAGTTTGATTATGTACAGGTTTTAATTTAATGTTTTAAATTGTTTTTCTATTATTTAGTCTTATTTTTCTTTTTAGTTATGTTTTAAGTATTAAAAAAATTTTG
Source organism: Gossypium hirsutum (assembly GCF_007990345.1). Lineage (NCBI taxonomy): Eukaryota > Viridiplantae > Streptophyta > Magnoliopsida > Malvales > Malvaceae > Gossypium > Gossypium hirsutum. Next base: position 62,129,359 of record NC_053438.1, on the reverse strand, counting down.
ACGGCAGAGATGAAGGAAAAGATAATTACAAATTGAAAAGTAATCTGGTGTCAAAGAATTGAGTTATTGATATCTTTTAAGTCATGAATATATGATTTGTAGTTTTGTTTACAATTTAGTTTTTAATTTTAACTTTTTTTATATTTGTGTACTTTTTTTAATGTTAGAGTTGTGTGACCCAAATTCTAAGAGATTACTTGCAAGTTAAGTTAAACAAAATATATTTTCTTTCTAGAAGATTTAGTATTTATTAGTATAATATATTTAGCATTTAGTAGTATAATTTATTTGACCTACTAATTTAGCCTATTAATAGGTTCTTTTACAACCTTAGAAAATATACTTATTAGAGATTAGAACTCATAACACATTTAGAGAATTTTGTGTTTACGTTTTGAGGGCTCTTTGTTTTCGGGGTTTAGTTTTTATCTCGATCTTTTGTACTTTTCGTTCTTTTGCCATTATAGTAAAATTATTTTTGCTCGTGGTTTTTTATCCTCTTTGGAGTGGTTTTTCCACGTTAAATTTGTATGTTCAACTTCTCAATTTATTCCGCTATTTTTTTTACTTGTTGCTTAATCAGGTCGATCCTAACAAGTGGTATCAGAGTTAGTTCAATTTTTATAGATCAGCCCGTTCAGAGATGACAACAACAAGGTTTGAAATTGAGAAGTTTGATGGTGAGACAAATTTCAATCTGTGGCAAGTTCGGATGATGGCAATTCTAGTTTAAACTGGCTTGAAAAAGATTATTACCGGGAAAAAGCCTGAGAATCTAAATCAAACAAAATGGGAAGAGCTTGATGAAAAGGCCTTATCTGTAATCTAGTTGTGCCTCGCGAATACGGTATTGTAGGAGGTATTGATGGAGAAGACCTCATCTGCCTTGTGGAAAAGGTTAGAAACTCTTTATGCGACTAAGTCTCTGGCTAATCGTTTAGTGTTGAAACAACGTCTATTTACATTTTGCATGACTGAATGTGAGCTTCTTAGAGATCATATCAATCAATTCATTACTCTTTTAAATGATTTAAAGAACGTTGAGATTCATAATGACGATGGAGATCAGGCTATGCTATTATTGTGCTCTTTACCCCCTTTATATAAGGCTTTTAGGGAGACCTTGATTTATGGCAGAGACAAACTCTTGTTTGAAGATGTGAAGGGTCATTTGTTGAGAGTTACGAGGAAGATGTAGCTAGTGCTAATTTGACCGATGAAAGTGGTGATGATTTCTTGTTAGTGTCAACGAGTGATAACTCCAAGCTCACGTCCGAGTGGACCTAGATTCGGGATGTTCTTTCCACATGTGTCCCAATAGAGAATAGTTTTCCACATACAGTTCGGTTGAAGGTGGAGTTGTGCGCATGATAAACGATTCATCTAATAAGGTAATTGGTATTGGTACTGTTAAAATTAGGACACTCTTAGATGTCAGGTATGTACTTGATTTACGAAAGAATCCCATCTCCTTGAGTATTTTAAACTTAAAAGGATGTAGAATCAACATCGAGTCGAGTGACATTAAAGTATCTCGTGGAGCTCTCGTCTTGTTAAAAGGTAAAAGAACTGGCAATCTTTATATTCTGGAAGGTTCTATAGTAACCGATGAAATCGGACGTCCCTCGTCCGTTACGGAGTCAAAGTCAATTCGTTTGGAGCGGAGGCAACTTGGTCATAGGAGGGAAAAAGGTATGACCATTTCGTTGAAGAGAGGTTCTCTTTTGGATGCAGGTTTTGAAAAGTTAGGGCACTGTGTTCGTGAAAATCAGACTCAGGTTAGTTTTGATTTGGCAGCGCACAAGTCGAAGGCTAGAAGTCTTCCAACTTCTAGGCACAGATTCAACTCAGTTAATTCCCTACATAGTTCAAGATAGGCCCGTGGCAGGCTTTGGTAAAGATGGTGTTGTAAAAATTCGTGTCAAGGTGGAGATTGTTAGAGTTGTGCAACCCAAATTCTAAGAGATTACTTGCAAGTCAAGTTAAACAAAATATATTTTCTTTCTAGAAGATTTAGTATTTTGAGTATAATATATTTATATTTAGTATTTATTAGTATAGTTTATTTGATCTACTAATTTAGCCTATAAATAGGTTCTTTTACAATCTTAGAAAATACACCTATTAGAGATTAGAACTCATAACACATTTAGAGAATTTTGTATTTACGTTTTGAGGGTTCTTTTTTTTTCGAATTTTTAGAGTTTAGTTTTTATCTCCATCTTTTGTACTCTTCGTTCTTTTGTCATTATAGTAAAATTATCTTTGTTCGTGATTTTTTATTCTCTTTGGAGGGGTTTTTCCACGTTAAATTTATGTGTTCAATTTCTCAATTTATTCCGCTATTTTTTACTTATTGCTTAATCAGGTCGATCCTAACATTAAGTCATTTATCTATTTAAATAGAAAAAAAGAAAGAAAAAGAAGTTCATCGTTTTCTTTCAAAATTCAGATCAATATATATTGTGATTCAATTGCAACTAATATTATTTTGTTTATTAATATTTTATATATGCTATTTTTTATTTTTAACATTAAATCATACTTTAAATCATATTTTATTTATTATACTTTAAATCATACTTTAGATTTGATATATTGACAAATTTTAACAATAATTTTAAAATATAAGAATATTTTAAAATATTTTAATTAAATAAATAAAATTAACATGTTGTATATATAGCAAACTCGTTTTTTTTTTATATATAAAAAAGGTTTGTTTTATTATTTTTGGACTTTAAAATTTTAAAGTCTTTTTTTTATATAAATTTAAAAAAAAATTAATTTATCTAGTAACTAAAAAATAATTAGTAACTCTTATATAATATTTTCAAGAATAAATTTTTGCAATGGAAATATAAAGTTGTTTTGACTATTTTTATAACGACCCCAAATTTAGTGATGTCAGAAAATGCGATTTCAAAATATTATTTTCATAAATCAAGTCTGTAAATATAAAATAGAAATATGTACGGAGTTAATGAGAATATAATAAAGAAAGGTCAAGTAATTTAGCTGATAAAATAGTTAATTAAAGTTCAGAGACTAAATTGTAAATGTCTAATAGCTATTGAGTTTTAATTAAGAAAATGCTTGAGTACCTAGATTATAATTATTCCAAGGACCAAAATATTTATTTAACCATTTTCCATCACGGCTTAGTGGATGATGATGTAGATTTCCACTTTGTTTAGCTAATTGTTAATCAAGTATAAGAAAATATTAATTTGACTAATTAAATAAGTTTAATTAATAATAAGCCATGTATAAAATGAAGATAGTGGGAGGAAAGATGAGAATGCTCATCTTCTTCCATCCTCCCAAAAAAGAAGAAGAAGAAAAGAGGAGAAAGCCTCAAGTATTCAAGCATTTGACCATACTAAAATTCTTAGGTAATTGAGTTATTCTTAATCAAATTTTTATAAATTTGTGATTATGGGAGTTTGTTTTAAATAACCCATGTATCAATTTGTTCAATTGCTAAGTTTTTAGCAAGTTGCCATTGTTGAGGAATTGTTAATTTAGGCTTGGATTTGATAGATATTAAGCTTAGATTATGATAATGACTAAATTGTAAAACTAAATAAACTTGTTAGTTAACTTTGTAACATTAGAGACCAAATTGAATAAATTAAAAACTGACGTAAAATTATGTTAGTAGTAGAAAGTATAGGATCCATAATGAAAGAATGTGAAAGCAGATTTAAATTCGATGCTAAGTATCGAAAGATATGCATATCCCAACTATAAGGACTAAATTAAATAAAATAAAAAATTATGTGTGATTTCGTATTTGGATGTGGATTGAATGAAATTTGATATCGTTTTATTTATTTATTTATCGTAGGATAAGATGACGTCAGCCTATCATAAGGGAAAGGAAAAGCGAGAGTTGTAGATGAATAACTACGATTATCAGTTTGCATGTTTATGATTTGAGTGATATATATATATATATATATATATATTATACATGCATGATTGTAGCATATAAGATATTAAGGTGAGATGATTAATTTATCTTATGACTTGATTTGTAACACCCATCATCCAGTCCAATCGCCGAACCCGAGTTACAGGATGGAATGACAGTCAATGGAATTGTTACATTCAAAACTAAATTCAAAATATCAATTGACATGCAATTCTTACATATATCATACATAACAAACAAAATCAAATCTAATTTGAGCTTACGAAAGCTTTAAAATTAACCCGGAAACAAATAGGGATCAAATTGTAACATTTTCAAAAGATAAATGTAATCATGCAAAACAGGTGTTGCACGGTCGTGTGTCCAAGCCGTCTAACTCTTTAAATTCGTGTGGATCAAATTGTAAAATTTCATCAAAAGTCACACGACCATGTAGCTTGGTGGTGTAACAAACTGAAATCGTGTGAAACTTAAATGACCAAATCTACAGTACTTGCACGGGTGTAGGCTAGCCTGTGTGACAATTGGGAACTGTGTGGGTTCAATGTTGACCATGTCTAAACTTGTTATCATTTAGAGTATAAATACCACACCAAAAATATCAGCGACGTCTGCAAGTATATGGGTCAAATTATAGTATAGATATGTTACAACAAAACACTGGTAAGTATTCTTAGGATCGTACCTAATGGAATATGAATTAAACCAAAAATATATTTCTACAATAATAAGTCTAAAATAGTAATAATTAAAAATTATATTATGATAAACAATTAAATAGAGAATCAATCATAAAATAAATTAACTAAATAAAAAACAAAAAATAATCAAACACCCAAATTAAAATAACAGGTAGAAGATTAACTTGTTTTAGTGGTCATAATTAACTTAAAAATTAGGGTTTAGGTAGAATTGACTATTAACTAATTGGTATTACCTCTTGGCCTCTACTAATTAATTAACCAACATGTACTTGCTTATCTCTCAACCTCGTTTTTTTCATTGGGATAAATTATGATTTACTCGATAAACTTATCTTTCGACCTCGTTTATCCTAGATTACTTCTTAAGGTCATCACTTTTAGGGTTTAAGCACACATAATTTATTACCAGTTAATCCCGCTTGGGAACTCTAATCTATTAGTTAATTACTCTGTAATACCCTATATTCAACCCGATTGTTAGGTTTGGATACCAAATGTAACAATTAAATCATACTACTTAACAGACTTCCTAACTTGATTCAATTATAACTTAAACCACGCAGATTTTCAAGCCCAATGTAATCCCTGCAATTCCATTTTAGCTTCTTAAATGATAACTTTTTTCAGAGTTTAACCTCAATTTAAAATCTCCATTACACAAGTATTAGAATTCTTACAATTGTTTTGCCCCACCAGACTTGTATATTTATAAATACAACAACCTGGAATTTAAAGTTTCGATTAATTCATTCTCATTTATACCCCAGGGCATAGCCTCTAAGGGTGCCCCTCTATATACATGATACTGCTACGGCACTATTCATGTGGACTTGGCAGTATCTGGCTTAGTCCCTCCATGGTCCTTGAGTCATTCCTTAACCTTGCATTTAGAGCAACGCAAAAGTAAGTCCATATGAACTTAGTGAGGTTCTATGGAGTAGTACTTATAGAAACTCTTAATTTGACGAGTAAATAAGAATTAATGTATAGATTTAAAACTCCCTAAGTGACTTAAGGGATCCCGCAGGTTTGACATGACATTGTTGACACCTTTACGTGTTTTAAACTAACCAATTGTGGACATATTGATAAGTGTGGTCGTAACCGTGCTTTTCCAAACACCCTATTTATGGGGTTTGACCTATATGGTTTTAGCTCAGACTTCCACGTTTGCCTTCTTGATTTGATTCATCATAGAGTAACCATATGTGTGAATACCTATATTGACGATCGTTGTTGGTGGACTATAAGATAACTCACCATAACTACTGGCTTCTTACATTAACCCCCTCATTCCATACGGAGTCTAATTCTAAGTTTGTCAGCTTATTCTCAACAATGTATTTCTTGTGACCTATCCTACGTACAAATCTCTCTTTAAAGGATAACCTATTTACTGATGCCCTTATTGAAAGCATTGGTTATGGATCATGTGTGTTGGATTGGCACCTCACTTTCTCGGCGGTTTCTAACCTATCAGAGAATCCTATAGGACTTCCCCATTTAGGTCAATCCTACCGAGATACTCCCAATGTCAAATGGTCTTCCTCACGGACTCTCTTTTCCTTAAGTTGTCCTTGGCAGACTTCTACATCTACTAGTCCCATAGAGACTATCCCATGCCAAAAAGTCGTGACAGACACCTTCTTTCTTTGAAAACCTCTAGGGAACTTTATCGGTCCTTTAACTTTGAGTTGACATTCACTTTTTCAGGATCCTTTGACGGACTACTCACTTTTCTGGCTGCTCCTTTTATCGACCACTAAATAGGATTTCAACTACAATAATCCATTATGTATTTGCTTACCCAACAATGGTTCTACATCAACTCAGGTGGACTCTTAATGGAAAACACTAGATATGCCCATATGTTGAAGGAATTTCCCCTTCACGTTAAGTCCCTTTTATCAATTCCCCATACCATCGCATTTTGACGGATCCTCTTATTATCACATTTTCCTATATTCTCAGTCATGCCACAATCATTTTGTCTTACTATTTGTCGCACGAGTCATACGACGACTTCTCTTTTATGCTTTGACGGGCTTTTTGATTCAATGTCCTAGTGGACTTCATATGTTGTCATAGCCCAGCTATGGTCTTACACGATATAGTGCCATGTTTACTATCTTGGCAAAATTCATATATTTCTATAGCCCAACTATGGTCTTACACGATATGGTGTCATGTTAACTATCTTAACGGGCTTCATATGTTGCCATATCCCAGCTATAGTCTTACAGGATATAGTATCATGTTTACTGTCTCGGTGGACTTCATATGTTGCCATAACCCAGCTATGGTTTTACATGATATGGTACCATGTTTATTGTCCTCGCAGACTTTATATGTTGCCATAGCCCAGCTATGGTCTTACACGGTATGGTGTTGTGCACCTATGTTTGTGAAGAATTAGTAAGCCTCTTTTGAGATGTCACCCCGAAAGACCTATATACCGTTTACATGATGTCGCCTCAAAGGAGCAATCGATAGATTGACATCACGGTGTCGCTCTAGCAAGCCAGTAGATTCATTTCACGTTGCCGCCCAAACTTCCTCGAATCTCATAACAATCCTCTCATTCCTCTAATATGCCAATTTTTCCTATCTTCAACTAACCCACCAATGTACTTCCATTCGTACTTTGCATATAGCATAATCATGCATTACAATCCATATAATACTACCTTAAGGAGTACGCCGCACTATACTACAACCACATTTAATTCTATCATATAGACATACTTGTATATTTTCATGAGTTCAAACTACCTTAGACACACATATCATGCCCATACATCGAAATCATATACTATCATAGGTTTCAAACAAAACTTAGAACAGATGAAAACACAGATTATTCAAGCAACACTCATCCCTAATCATCCAAGATTAGATTACATAAACTCACCTTACATCCGTTGTCCTTGCCAGTTAGCTTTTCCATATGTCAAAGCTTCCATCATCCTGACAGCTAAGTACGACAATCATATATCGGTTAAATCAAAGGTATTCTAATCTTAAAACCCAGAACTAATTTATATATAAACTTATTAGGAAATCCTTACTCTCATTCATCCTTTAATTTCATGAGTACAGAAAGATAAGAAAGGTTACCAATTTCTCAAATTATCTAATTCCAGACTTCAAATCTCACAACCACTGCTCCATGCAAGGCTCTCCCAAATTTTCCTCGATGAAGAGGAGAAGATATTTGCAAAAAGAATTAAGAAAATTTCCTTTTGCAGGAATATCCCTTCTCACCAAAATTTATAACTCCTCTTGCACGGTTTTCGTAGCTCAAATAGTCATGCATCGACAATCATTGTGTCTCCCACTATGGAACCAACCGGTTCCATCTTAACCAAACCAGGTTTGAAATTGAACTAATTGCCCAATAGCTAAAAAAATTTCAAAATTTCCTAGTAGAGCCCTCCAACTTTTAGTTTTATTCAATTTATCCCCATCTCTTCTTTAAATTTGGGTCATTATGAGAACCGAGTGTGACATAATCCCACGTCCACTCGTTAATCTTTCGAGAGATTTAACCTCTCACAGATTTAGATGACATAACTAGGGGTGTGCAAAATTCGGGTAAAACCGAAAAAATTCGGTTAACCGACCGAATTCGGTTAATCGGTCGGTTAATTGAAATTTTTCAGTCGGGGGTCGGTTAATTATTTTTTGATTTTTCGGTTAACGGTTAATTCGGCTCGAAACCGGTCGGTTAACCGAATTTTTTCGGTTAATCGAAAAAATTAATAAATAAAATTATAATATATAAATAGGCCCACTATTCACCTAAACCCAATTCAAACCTAAGTATTCAATCCAACCCAATTACCCAACCCAACCCAACCATAAAAATTGCAAAAAAAAAAAAAATAAAAATAAAATTCTAAAACTAAAACTAAAACTAAAGTATAAAAGTCTAAAAATAATGTAATTATGTATGATTTAATTAGGTTAATTCGGTTAATTCGGGTAATTCGGGTAATTCGGTTAATTCGGTTAATTCGAGTAATTCGGTTAATTCGGGTAATTCGGTTAATTTGGTTAATTCGGTTAATTTTTAACCAAAAATAAAAAACATATAATTTTCGGTTAATTCGGTTAACCGACCGAATTAACCAAAAAATTTCGGTTCGGTTAATTTTTTTGAAAAAATTTCGGTTCGGTTAACAGTTAAAAATTTTGAAAGGTCGGTTAATTCGGTTAATGCTATTTCGGGTCGGTTAACCCCTAGCTATAACTCTTAATCGTAATTTAAACACGTAAAAGAACACAATAAATTAGAATAAGGTAAAGGTAAACAATTACTCAATCAATTGAATCTAATGTGGTCGGAGTTATATAATCTCGTAATAGTTAATTGATCTTTGATGTTTGAATAAGAACAATGAAAGAAAACTAAATAATTCAGTATAAAAGACTTAGGTTCAAACCGAATCTAGTTGAAAAGAATAAGAAGTTTTTAGAAACGAAATAAAAATGTAATAACACGTAGATCAACTAACTACAGCTCCTAACGACCTCCCTTAATTTAGGAATAGCCTTACTACATATAAAGATATTTAGAAGCCTTACTAGGCAAATTAGAAGTTCTAGTCTCGAATTATATCGATTGTATGGACGAAATGAGCCTTCTCAGTCCTTGCTCCCCATGTTTAGCCCTATGTCACGACACATATTGCCTGTGTCGTGACACGACATCGACATCTCATACTTGGTTTTCTGAATTTGTGTGTTGCATCTCGGGAACTCATGCTCTACTCGAGTGTCGTCCATGAGGCTATCGGGTCACTAAATAATCATCCAACACACTCAATTGAACACATTAAAACTACCTAAGACCCACACTGGCATAATAGGTTAATAAATGTCAATTTATGTCTAAAAACACTTATTTTTGTGCTTAAGCTACTAATGCTGAAAATAACATAATTAATCCTAAAATGCCTAGAAAACAAACCCCTAAAGTGTTGAAATGTACAAAAACTACCACCACATTTTGTGGCAGGTCAAATGCTTCCTAATTTCCAGTTGACACATGGCTATGTCACTCGCCTGTGTGTGACACATGATTGTGTGAACAGGTCGTGTGGTACAAAATATGCCATTATGTGCCTAATTTGTAACAAGGCAAACCAAAGGTTCAAATGATGCATATAAGGCCATTCAAACCTGCACAAAAACATTCGAAAAACATGTCTAAATATTCATTCAACCAATATGCCACAGTTGGAACCACAAACACACAGATTACATAAAACTTTACAAGTCAGCCACACTTTTCAAAACAAAACATTCCAATAGCCAATATGATAATATACCAGTTCCTTTATGACTTTCATGTCACCTTAACTCAAACAAACCATAGCCAACATTGGCCATTATGCATACTTAGGGTCTCTTTGGATGAGCGTTTATCTCTAGTGTGATGCGTTTAGCTTTCTTGTTGTCTCATACTACAGTATTGCTATAGTATCTAATCTTATCGCTACCATTGTTTTTACACTAACGGCGGGTAAATGCACCGTCCATCCAAAAGGGCCCTTAATAACTTTTAACTTTAAAGCATGTAACATTTAAGATGCTAGCACAAGCTAGATCCAAACATCACCATTCAAATGAATATAAACATTTAACAAAACTTAAACACATATCATATAATCATAAAGTACAAGTATTATATGCACAACATAACCATTAACATCCAAAATGACACTTATACATATCAAGTCTATATACATGCCACAAAATCAAGTTTTGAACAATTAAAAAGTCTACCGAAACTGAAGCTGGGTACTGTGAGGTTTGGAGTGATCCAATCTGTCGAGTTCGCAAAATGTCAACTATAGAAACAGAAAATGAAACGAATTAAGCATTACAAATGCTTAGTAAGTTCATAGGTATTAAATCAATAAAGTTACCTTATTTCATAATTAAACAAACTGAATAACTAATTTAACTAAATTCTTGTCACAACATTTCACATTCACAAGGTGAGCATTTCATATGCAACCACATAACAATCAATTTGTTCAGTACAATTCAATTCAATATCATTTCATTAGAACTGTCGAACATATACTTCGTTTACTTAATCTAGTAATATAACACAAAAATATTTGTACAATCACATCAAATTCCATTTATCACATAACATTAGTGAATACATTTCCTTTTAAATAGTTAGCTTGATGAACTAAATAAACATATATGGATATGTTGGTAAGTACACCACACCAGTAGGCACCGTAGTGCTGAGCGATAGGCATCGAAGTGCGAATTAGTAGGCACTGTAGAGCAAATTAGTAGGCACCGTACTGCGAATCAGTAGGCACCATAGTGAAAATTGCATATAAGTGTGCAACTAACCCTATTGGCATGCCAATTGTATCCTATCATATATTCATCCGGGCTCAATATGCATATTAGGACAACTCTTTAGAATCCAGCCATTTCTCATCCTTTTATACCATTTTGAATACATTTCAAAATGCAATTTATATAACAAAAACTCATGATTTAAGAACATTCAATACATTTACAAACATAAATTCACCATATTACCAGGCACAAATAGCAACAATAAAAGTGTAAGGGTCTAATTTGTAATTTTTTTATTATATATCGGTTGATTCAATTTTTGATCTCTATAGTAATTCATTTCAAAATATCAGTGTCAATTACCTTATAAAATTCCATTTAATGCATATGATATCCTATTATCACTTTTCACAATTTCCTAAAGTTTCATATTTTATTCAATTTAGTCCCTAAAACTGAAACTATCATATCTTTCACATTTAAACCTCGTTTCACAATCCGATTTCAAATACATCCTTTCACAACCATTTACAATCAATAATTATAGAAATTTCATGTCAAATCAAAATATTTTCATTTTAGTCCCTAAACTCAAAACTAACCAATTTCACTTTACAGTTTAGTCCTTAATCAAATCTAAGCTTACAACCAAGCTATTTAACATTAAAAACCATCAATGGCAACATTTCAAAACTTTGAAAATTTTACAATTTAGTATCCAATTAGCTAGATAAAGCTACAGTGATTTCAAAAACATAGAATTTACGAGAAATGGGTTTCATATTCACTTACATGCACATAGCTAAACTTAATATATCAAAAATGGCTTATTTGCTTCTTTTCTTGTTGAAGAAATGGTGGAAGAAGGATGAAGATGATGAAGATGATCACTATATTATGTTTTATTATATTTTATTAATAATTTAACATTATAAATATAACACCCTAACCAATATCCGTCCCTAAAATAGGGTTATAGAGCATTACCAGAGTTTTCAAATCAAATGAATACATATTTATAAACATTTCATATCATATCAATAAAAGTATTAAAACCAATTCAAAACATACATATTTTCCCTTAAACAAGCCCTTGAGACCCAAAATACGCGATAGAAACAAGTCTGGACTAAATCAGAAGCTTAGAGAATTTTTCAGAAAATATTGAAAGTTTTCAACACTGCAGGGGTCACACGGCTGTGTGAGCATTCAAAGTAGGGACATACAGTCATGTCCCAGCTCGTGTCTGTGCTCGTATAACTCACTGACTTGGATCACACGGCCAAGCCACATTCCCATGTGCTAGGCCGTGTAATAGCCTGACTTGTAACCCTTCAAAAGCTACAGGGGACACATGGTCGTGTCACCTAGTTGTGTGTCACACACAGTTCAGACACACGCCCGTGTCTTTATCCGTGTGGATGAAAATAGACCACTTTACAAGCCATTTTTCTCACCCAACAAAGAATATACCTACAACGAAAAATACATATATGTACAAGCCATAACAAGGCACCAAAATCATGCATAATCAAGTCATATACACATGATATAATGTCATACAACCCATATGCCCTTAGGCACCTCAAATGACAAAATATAAACATGTACTATCATGTACTCCATTTTTCCAAAATAATCAACTAACTTCCGATCAAGATTGAATCAATTCAAACTATTGAATTAGCTTACCATAACCTGTTAAATAGTACCAAGTATGTTATTCAACCATTAACATTAATAAACATGTATGCCTTTCATAACAAGGCACCAATTCAAAATAAGTTACAATACTTATACATTATGCATACTTAACTATCATTTCGTCTTCCATCATTCAACCATATCAAACAATTTATTAACCATTTTAATGCTAATATTTACATGCCAAAAACTAAGTTCATCTCATCATTAATGTGTCATATCACAAGCCAAAACAAATGGCCATTTCAACAACCAAAACACATGGCCAACAATCGCCAAAATACCTATACATGCCATTATAACCAAAGTTAAACATCTAAAAGTCCAAAAAAGCCGATGGATAGTGTGATATAGCTCCGACAAGCTTCCAACCCAAATGAGCTTCTGATTCTCTATAAGATACAAAAAATAACACAGAGTAAGCATTTAAGCTTAATAAGTTTGTATAACTTAAAACATAATTTACCATTTAATCACATAATAGGTAAGATAAACATGACATAATCCAACACAATTTGGCTAAATGCTTAAACATATAAATCAAACATGTTAGTCATGTAAACACATATATGAATCAATATATATGGATGAGCATAACTATTAATTAAGTTTCCTATACATGTATCATCCGTTTCATTTCTCAATATACCTTGTATCATTATTTCCCTGTAATTCACATATGTCCCTATAATAATTCGTATTGAACTCTTACCATTTCGTATCAGAATATTGCCCGTTGAACCATTTAGAATACCGTTGGATACCCAGGATAGGTCACACATAATGTGCTAAATCATATAACTGTAATCAGTCAAATCCTGCACATGTATGCTCACATGAGCTGTAAATTGGTATGCTCTCACGAGCTGTAAATCGGTATGCTCTCACGAGCTGTAAATCGGTATGCTCTCACGAGCTGTAAATCGGTATACTCTCACAAGTTGTGGGTCAGAACATAGCTATACGATACTGCTCACACAAGCTGTGGAGTATTCACAACACATGCCGGACCTCGGCCATCGGTAGGATGTTCAGGACTAGCACCCAAATCATGCAAACCCTAATGACAAGTCATTTGTATCCTATGTATTTCTAAGGTTCAAACGGGGCTCGGTAATTATTATACGTCGTTGGATATGAAATCGGTATATATATATGACATTTCACAACACATGTATAATTCAATTAAAAACATATAAACTCAATTTAATTACACGATCTTACCTTGACGAGTATAAGTAGATACGGAGACGTCTAACTCGAGAATTTCTTTTTGCCCCAATCTAAAGCCGTACAAGGTCTATCTTGATTTATACGAATAAATTTAACTTAATTCAGTATATATTTTATTCAATTTAACCTAAAATCATATTTTTGTAAAATTAACATTTTGCCCCTATACTTTTAATTTCTTTACAATTTAGTCCCTAGCTCATAAAAATAGAAATTCATGAAATTCCACCACAACCCACTATACTCAAATATTAATTAGGTCCCTAGAAAGCCCTATATTTAATTTATTTCATAATTTCACCATGTAAAATTTTCTATTTTTCAATTTAGTCCCTATTTGACAATTTCACCAAAAATACCTTTACAAAAGTTGTTTATCTAACAACAACCATCCATTTTCTATCATCAAACATCAAAATTCATGTATATTCAACAATGGAAAAACCCTAATAGTTTAATAGTTTCACAAATTAGTCACTGGGCTAGCTAAATTAAGCTACAACGATCTCAAATATATAGAAATAATAAAAAAATGGGACAAAATACATACCTAATCAAGCAAGACAAGCATGGCTGAACCAAGCTATGGTTTCTCCTTGGTAAAATCGGTTGAAATGTTTTATTGAAAAAGATGAAAGCATTTTACCTATTTTAATTATCATTTAATTACTTAATTACTTAATTAACCTTTACAATTAATCAAATTTTCTGTATAGCCAAACCATTCTCATCCACTAAGATATAAATGGTCTAATTACCATATAAGGACTTAAAATTTAAATTTCTATAGCTATTTAATACCTTTAGCTACTAGAACTCAACTTTTGCACTCTACGCAAGTTAGTCCTTTTCTAACAAATTGAGCATGTAAACGGTAACATTTCTTAATGAAATTTTTATACGGTACTACTATCATGTTGTAGAAAATAAAATAATTTTTTTTACTTCATATTTGTGGTCCCAAAACCACCGTTCTGTTTTTACTATAAATGGGCTGTTACAATAAAAACATATTTTTCTTTTACACACAAGCACCAACCGTCCATTATTCTTTAAAAGTGGATAATTGCCACTTAAATCATTGAAATATTACCATACAAGCCCTTTTATCCATTAAAATTGATCGCCTCCAGACGTACCAATGTCCAAGGTGTGAATACTTCAACTAAAGATATGGAATAAAGGCGGTGTCTGCAAGTATACAGGTTAGGTTGTAATATAGTTATAATGATGGGTGAGTACTCCGAGGATCATACCCAAGGGAGGCAAGTACTAGATTAAATTTAACCTAAATGCAAATAGAATTAATTAGTAATCTAGGTAAATCATATTACGACAAAACGTAAAGAAGAGATTTTTGGGTTTTTATGAATGAATAAGAATTGCATAAATAAAATGAACTTTGAATAACTAAAATATAAACTTAATCAAATCTAAACATGGGTGATTAGCTCACTTCAGTAGTCATAATCAACTGTTGTCTCAGGTTTTCTTATTTAATCAACTAGTCAATACCTTAGCAGATCTTCTGATACGTCCACTGAAATGCTGAGTCGACAAGAACTACTTATCTTCCGGCCTCACAGCCTAGATCAATTTATGATTAAGGTGTTCACGGATAGGCCATACCAAATTTGGGTTAATTATCACCTTGATGACTTCTTAGGGTTGTCAATGGTTTAGATTCTTCCTTTCCTGAACAACTGATCCATTAAGAAATCCCTACAAAATAGTTAATTATTCATATCTCCACTCACTAATCCCTTATAAGAGGATTAGTTCCTCATGAAATCTATAAACACAGTAAACTTGATAAATAAGATATGCATAAATAATAAATCAAGAGTGAAGTTTAAGAGAATTCTGATTGTATTTTATTAATGAAGGTGCAGAAATCCAAAATAGTTTGATTGCGTCTATGAATCAAGTTCTCCAAAGAACACGAATCAAAAGAAATAAAAAGAAATCTAAACCCTAAGAGAAAGAAAAAAAAACTGAAAACTAAATTACAAAGAAAAACTTTGAATATCAAAAGTTGTCCTTTAATAAGTGTTTAAGAGCTTATTTATAGAGTTAGGGTTGATGTTCTCCTCAACCCTAGGTCAGCTGACGCTATTGTATTTAGCTTTTGATTGTGCAGAGTAAAACTCCTCTAGCTCGTAAGTGTTTCCCGTACAGGACTGATGTTGCAACACCCTAGTGCATGTGTTGTGACATCAAAGGCAGTATGCTGAGGTTCAGGGTAGTTTCAGGGGTGTGTCGCGATATCCAATGGTTGTGTTGCGGCACCAAAGGCAATCTCAAGATTCTTTCATTTTACTCATTATGTTGCGATATCAAGCTTTCCGTGTTGCAACACAACGACTAGTATTGAGTTTGTACACCCTCTGATGGTTTCCTGCACACTCACTAAGTACATTAGCTCACCTTTAGGCCTCATTCGACCCCTAAGGTCAATAAAAGACTCCAAATACATTTTTAATTGGATTTAAACAAAACTATAAAAACTTAACTAAAACATAATGCAAATGCTTATACTTAAACTCCTCAAGTGTGAAAACTAATTTAATCTGCTATACCAAATTAAGGCAAATAAAAAATCTACAACAATTAACTTTTACAATTTAGTCTTTGTACCTTGATTACTAACCGTTCAATAAAATTACTGACCAAAATTTAATATAACACTATAATGAACTTGTAAATATTAATAAATAATATTTACTGACACGATCATCAAAAAATAAGGTTTCAAAATTGTCGTTTTCGGTACCACTAAAAGACGTGTTGTTACATGATTCGTGATTGGTGAAACTGAATATTGAGAAATTAGACTTAAGTGAATAAAATAGAAATAAGTAATATATAAATTTATAAACGTATTATATTATGAATTGATTATAGAAATGGTATGGAATGATGATGTGGAATATGTGGTGGTATGAATTTGATAATATTAAGTTATATGAATTAACTTGTGTTAACAATATTAAATGATATTGAATGTCAAGAATTTGGACTAAACTGAATATAATATAAAATATTGTGATATTATTTATATATGATATATGATATGAATTATTCTATATGATATTGAATATTTATATATATGTATATGAATTGATGATAAAATGAAATGAGATTATGATATATGAATGGTTGATGCTCATTTGAACTTAGTAAAAAGCTAGGCTACAATCGGCATGCCAATAGGGTCATATGCACGCATGTGTATGGGATAATTCATGATGTGGAGATTATGATATGTTATTTCGAGATCCAACATTTGTTACGGATCATCAAGCATTCATTGTCTCTACGGAGACCTTGGTGTGGTGGAGGGATGTATTTGAATACATACATTTGATGCCTACGGGCATTGCACTACGGTGCCTTGGTGTGGTGTAGTTATGCTCAGATGAGCTATATTGGTGTGGTGTAGTTCACCCGCATGTCTTAACCCATTTTACTAAGATTGCATTGGGTGAAACGTTACATTTAATTTTGAAATCGAAATATGACATGTGTATTAGTTAAATGATGTTTGCAATGATTTGATAATATAGAATGGTATGACAAGTACATATATGTGAATTTTTTTTCAAGATAGCATGTGAAAGACCATGCGAAATGGTTTATACAAGCCCAGAGGATCGATATGAAAATATAGAAAATTAATAAATTCGATACGAAAATGGACTAATGATACGTTAAATGGCTTGAATTGAAATGAAATTAAATGTATTAATGCTAATACAAAGTAAGGTTTGATATGTTATACTGATGTAATTAATTGGTGGCAATTGAGATGGAAATACATACATGATTAGTAATAGATTGATAACATGATATGTGTAAATTAGATTGAAATTGATGGCATTGTATGGAAATGAAACACTTGATATGTGATAACTCTAAATTATATAGATTTATTTAGCATATTCTAAGTAGTAATTCATGTAAATTTTGAGTGTTTCTACAGAAAATTTTTAATTTTTATTACAAAAAAACTAAAATGGAAAAAATTAAAAACAAATCTACATTTTTAATATTTATATGCTAAATTTACATATTTTTGCCAAATTTGAAGCAATTTGGTGCAAAAGGAGAAAATATAGTCTTGCAACTCACCTTTTGACCGTCAAATATTGTAGCATCCTGTAACACTCACCATGAAAAGGAGGGCTGGTAATTAATCAGCTTTAGACGTCCAATTAATTAAAATTTTGAATCATGGGACAAACTTGATCTAGCTCAAAATTGGATCACTGAAGTGGGCAAGCCTGTTACTTAATTTGAAGCCAAATCATCCATTAAAGAGGAAAGAGCCCAAATTCGACAATGGGCAGCCCACCCTGTAACACCCCTAATCCTAATCCGTCACCAGAATAGGGTTACAGAGTATTACTGGACTTTTCAGATCAAATACGAATATTTTATATCATTTAACATACATATTAGAAACTAATCATAATCACTCATATTGTCCCTTATATGAGCCCTTGGGGCCAGAAATACACGTTAGAAATGAATCGGGACTAAACCAGAAACTCAGAGAATTTTCGCAACATTTCAAAATTTTTCTTAGGTGCAGGAGACACACACCAGTGTGGCCAGGCCGTGTGGCTCACATGGCCAAGAGACACGACCATATCTTAGGACGTGTAGGCATTTAAAGTGGGGCACACGGTCGTGTCCCTGCCCGTGTCCTTGCCTGTGTAACTCTCTGACTTGGGTCACACAGCCAAGCTACAAGCCCGTGTGCTAGGCCGTGTGAGCATACTAACTTGTGAAATTAAAGTTAGGGGTCACACGGCCAAGCCACACGCCCGTGTGCTAGGCCATGTGAAAATACATGGGCATTCTATTTCTCAATTTTAAGGATGCGGGGGACACACGGCTAGACCACTTGCCCATGTGTTAGACACACGGCTTAGACACACACCCATGTCTCTGCCCGTGTGGACGAAAATAGGCCATTTCAAGGCCACCATTCTCACCCAATTTTGATTTCAAGTTAAACACTTCAAATTGCACTCTCATAGGCCATAACAAAGCCTCCAATACAACCAACCCTAGCTCTAAACATATCATATTGTCTCATATATCATAGCATTTAAAAGTTACCATATTGATCAAAACACATATACACATATTTATGCTAATTATACTATACTATTTCAATCACCAACATGCCTATAAACTTTCATTTAACCATACCAAACCCATATAAAGCATGATAAACTACCTACATATGTATATAAGTTGATTGTAAGAAAATAAACAAAATGTAATTCATATTATGTACATAATCAACTTTG
Organism: Gossypium hirsutum; assembly: GCF_007990345.1. Lineage (NCBI taxonomy): Eukaryota > Viridiplantae > Streptophyta > Magnoliopsida > Malvales > Malvaceae > Gossypium > Gossypium hirsutum. Next base: position 62,110,127 of record NC_053438.1, on the reverse strand, counting down.
ATCAAACCATTCCAACCCTATACATGCCATATAAACCATAATGTACATTGCAAAAACTACCAGAACAAGTTGGATAGTGTGGCTTGATGTGTTGATCCGATCTCTTGACCTTACGATAATCTACAAGGACATTAAACAACACAAATAAGCTTAATGAAGCTAAGTAAGTTCGTTAGGTTAAACATAAATCTTACCGAACCTAATAAACAAATCAATAAGCAAATTATTCATGCAATCTCCCTGTCAATCACAATTTTAATCGATGAATCCACTTATTTTAAATCAATACCAATAATAATAAGTCTTTCAATTTCAATTACATAAGTCACTTACCTAATCTTACCAAATAGGAGAACGACTTACGGATAAGAGTACATCATTATCAGAAACCCTAAGGGTGAACAAAAGCTTATAAAAGCTAAACAGAAACCCATAAGGGTTGAACGAGAGCTCTTAAGAGCTGAATGGAAACCCATAAGGGTTAAACAGAAGCTCAATAGAGCTGAACGAAAACTTATATGAGTTAAACAAAAGCTCGTGAGAGCTAAACAAAAAGTAAACATGAAAGTTAGCAACAAATGCTGAACTTCGATTTACTTGGGTAATTTGCTGTCACTTTCCTCCAATGTCGTCAATTCATCAATTGCTAAATGTATTCATATCCCTCATTCCATTTAAATCCGAACATTCAATTCAGTTTTGTAACTTTAACAATATTTCATTTTTAACAGTAGAATAAATACATAATACCATTCATCAAATAAATATCAATATAAATATTTAAGTTTAACCATACGAACTTACCTGGGTTAAATTGTAATATTTGCAGGAGTTTAGGGACTATTCTACTAATTTTCCTTTTTCACGAGTATCTACGGACTCTTAATCTAAAATATAAAGTTACTCATTCATTAGAATGTATTTCAATCTCAATTCACTTCACAATTAATACCCCTTAATTTTTGAATTTACACAATTACCCCAACTTTTACAACTTTTGCAATTTAATCCCTTAACTAATTAGTCTATCAAATGAACTAATTTTTCTCAATTGATAATTTATCTGAATATTCTAGGCTATCATACAACCCTTGATAAATAGAAATTTAATACCAAACCCTAATATTTAACCTTTTCACAATTTGATCCTAAACTCAATATCTATCAAAATTACCATGTAAAATTATCATACAACAAAATTAAAGCTCTAAATCCATGTTATTTCATAAAAAATAACCAGTATCCATCAATGGTAACTTTCAAAATTTTCAATAAAATCAAAAACTAATAAAATAGTTAGTTAGACCTAATTGTAAAAGTCTCAAAAACATAAAAATTTCAAGAAAAAGGTAAGAATTAAACTCACATGTAGAAAAATATAAAATTAGCTTCTTAAGAGCTCTTAAATGGTGTTTTTAGGCTGAAATTTAGAGATGACATGTCTAGAAATCATTTTAGCCATTTGTTTTATTTTTTTTCTTAATTTCACCAAATGGCCATTTTGCCCCTAATTCACCTTATTTTGTTTTCTTTTCTCTGCTTATGCCGCCTTAGCCATCTCTTTTTGGCTCATTTACTCTTTAAGTCCTCCCTTATTTACCATTTAAGCTATTTAATCACTATTTCTCTTAATTAGCAAGTTTTTGCACCTTTTCCAATTTAGTCCTTTTTAATTAAATCAAAACGTCAAAATTTTCGAACGAAACTTTAATACTACATTAATGACACTCCGTAAATATTTATAAAAATATTTACGGCTTAGTTTATAGAAACGAGGTCTCGATACCTCATTTTCTAAATCACTTGACCTAATAAATCTTTATAAAACACAAATTACTAATGCAAAAATCTTTCTAAAATCACAGTAGACTTGTAAATACTAAATAATAAAATTTACGAGCTTACTCTTCAGATTTGGTGCATGTTTAATCTAATATTTGAGAAAATTAGGTTAAAATTTGAAATAATTCGAAAGAATATTATTACCTTACATAACCCTGGGATTTATGTGATTAAACTATCTCAATATAGAAATATCATTGTTACCTCACATAATTTTTTTATGCTTATTAAAAACACTAAGTTGTTGACATAGATATATGCTAGACTTAATAATTTAATAAGTATGAATTCTTAGATGATGCCTTAAAAGGTAACCTTAAAGTCGGAATAGACATAGAAATATACAAACAATAGGTTAAACTTAGGACTTCGAAAGAAGCCAAAGTACTCTCAAATAAAATATGGTTAATAAATAGCTGATTTGCCGTAGGATTTCCCGTACATCATTTGCATTATTTAAATATTTATGAGTTAGGAAGAAAATTTATTCTAACGCATGCATACTATTGTGATTGCTCTTAAAAACTTGCATACTTATTTCTTTATTTATTTAATTTAATTTTAAGCATACTTAGGTTAGTTTAATATAATTAAAACCCATCACTTTAATTTATTTTCATCACCGACCAATTTTCTTAATAGTTAATTTTGCAACACTTGATTCGTATAAACAGTTCCTATGGAGATGATAACTCTTACTCATTACTTTATTACTTGTCAATGATTGTGTATACTTGCACATCAATCGAATTATTTCGAGACAATATGATATAGTTGGAATGTGATCTTGCAATAACATATATGTATCTTGTTTCCATGTTATTTATATGACTTGAATCATGAAAGTACCATAGAGCTTTATTGCTCAATGTACGGTTTGTTATTTTATACGTAAGTATTAGGAGATCTCAAAGTTTTGAAAGGTGGTGCAGCATCTAGATCATCGAATCTTTACTAAAAAATGTTTGTACCATCTTTACATTTCAATAGATGTCATGTACCTAGAATTTTAACGGTTTAAAGTTTTAATTGGTCAAGTAGATATTTTGGTTAGAGAATGTTAGATAAAATTGATTTGTGAATTGTTTTAGTCTTGTTTAAAAAGTGTTTTGAAGTCTTTAATATGTTTTAAAGTGAAAATGAATACCTTTAAGTTGAATAGAGTTATATATTGGGTCTTTAGACCATTGGTGTCTATAATTTGGCAGGTTGAATCTAAAAGAAGTAAGCTCTGTAGGAGTCTGTCATCAGAGTCGTGACACCAGCTCCCAATGTCACGACGCCTTCTGTCTGAAGTTGCGACGCCAACCTATTATTTTGAAAGTCGCGACATTGCACCCCTGAAGTCGTGACGCAGCCCGAAATATTTTGAAACTTTGTAGTTTAGTCCTCCAATGGCCTCGAGTTATCATAAGAGCTTTCGTAAGCTCAGATAAACCCATATTATAATATAATGATGTAATGAACATGTTAGTGAATATAAAGTGTTGAATAGATAGAAATTATGATCGTAGTTACTCCGGCAATGAATTGACATCCTATAGCTCAGACCCAACGATTAAGTTGGGTATGGGGTGTTACAATTTTAAATATAAAATATTTATTTTACAACACTAAAAAAGTAAAATTAAATAAAAATAGAATTAAGTTTGATTCAGATAACCTTGATAACTTGTATTCCAAAAATCATCCAAATACCATAGTTCAAATTGAATCTTGATTTCTTTTTTTGCTCAACTTAACTTCGTGAATTTCTCTTTTGGCTTTTCTCTCTTTACCTTCTTCACATGCAATGAAATAGTCTTAGAGGTAGACTTGTTTAATAGTCGAGCTACCCATCCAAACTTGAGGGCCTACTTGAAATTTGAGAGAGTTCAGGTAACATATTAGACCTAAAAAAGGGCTTGGGCAAAATAAAAGGTTCATTCAAAATATAGGTTGATCTTAGGCTCAAACATTCAAAGTCCAAGCCCGACTCGGACATTGACCCAACCCGGCCCACCAACATTTCTTCTTAAAAGTCAACAAAACATCTATCTATTAGCAATTCTATTTATTCTATATATTGGTTTATATGAAGTTAAAGTTCACTTTTAAGAAACAAGCCGATCTCAAATAAAATGGGTTCAATTCATTTATTCTTATAAATGAATTTGTTTATGAATAAATTGATCAGGGTAAATTACATGTAGTCAGTTATGTTTTTCTATCATCCAAGTATGAAAAATTAAAAAATGATCATCCAACTACAAATTTATCTTCTTCTTTTTTGTCACCAGCTGGCTAATATAAAAATAGAAACACCCAAATTCCAAGATAGTTGGGTGACCAAAAAAGGCAAAACTGAATAATTGAGTGACCATTTTGTAAGTTGTCATAGTTAGGTGACCAAAAAATAATACGACTAATAGTTGGGTGACCATTTTGTAACTTTTCATAGTTGAGTGGTAAAAAAAATCATAGTTGGATGACTACTAATGTAATTTACTTAATTGATTAAGTTACTATACTCTTTTTTTTTGTATTTAATGAGTCCCTAAACGTCAAAAATTTTCATTACTCAAACTATTAAGTCTATTTTTTTTAAAAAAGGATTAACCCATAAATTAGTTCTTAAACTATGCCATTTTTTTTTTCATTTTGGTACCTTTTTTTTGCCACAATTGATATCTAAACAATTTTTTTTCAAATTGATACCTCTGTTAGTTCAGTTGTTAGTCAACTCATTAAATATATTTTAAAAAAAAGATAACCACTTAAAATTTTCCATGTAGCAAGAAAATACAAAGTATTATTTTCTTTATATATATATTTAAAAAATTATTTAGAAATTCACTAAAAATTAAAAAAAACGGGGGAAATCTAGTTAAACTAGTTCAATAGATTTTTAGTTGGTTCAAATGTTTTGTATTGGTTCACAAGTCAACTAGTTCAACCCCTATCTCCGGATTGATTCCCAATCCAACCGACTATTCTTGTCCAGTCCTAAAACATTGGTTTTGATCGATGAAAGAACTTTTCCAATCTAGTTAGGTCAGGCAAGTAGGCGATGAAGTTTAAAAATAGAATTAATCACATGCATCTCAATCTCAAGATGACCAATTTAGAGTATTGTTGGCATTACCAAACATTATAAAGGAAGAAGAAAGAAAGAATAAGAAAAAGTAGAAAAAAAATAAAGAGAAAAATAATGTAAAATAAAATAAAATAATTAAAAATTAGTTTTTAAATTTTATATGACCTCACGGTCTATTTACTGGCTGATTTTTTTACGGATATAATACTTCGGTGTAAAATAAGTAATGCAAAAATAATTTAAGTATCACTTGTGACAAAAAATTAGTTTACTATATTATGGGTTAAGTTTTTTTAATAGACTTAACAGTTTAACTAACGGGGCATCAGCTTGGAAAAAAATAATTTACGTATCACTTGTGACAAAAAAAAAAAAAGAGTTGAGGTACCAAGATGAAAAATGACATAGCTTAGGTATCATTTTATAGGTTAAGTGTTTTTTTTTTGTCTAGACCTCATCATCCATCAATATCAAGGTTTCCTTAAAAAAAATAGAGAGAATTAACCTTGAAATGCAGTAAAGTCTCTAGAATCCCATTCGTCCATTAAATTTTTTTCTGTTATAGAGAGGTAGTTGTTATAAACCTACCAAAGAGTTCATATCGTGAATTTTCATGAAATAAATAAAGTGTGAATTGTGTTCAAAAAGAAAGAAAGCGAGAATCAAATCAACAACATTAAAAGATGTATAACAGGTGCATGCATTATTGCTTTTATGCGTCTTTTATTTTATATTCTTTCACATTTTTAATTCATAAATTTAACAAATTCAATTAATTAACATGAGTTATTAAATTCAAGTAATCAATTTATAAGTTTATAATGTTCCGAATTCATAATAGAATCTTTAATCAGGAAACTTAATAATTTATTGAATGGATCTCTTTAATTCCACTTATAAAATATTATTTTCATTTAATAAAATATGATTAATAGAATTTTTAAATAAGAAGGGTTAAATTTATTAAATTATTTAGAATTAGGATCAAATCGATAGAATATGTAAGTATTGATGATTAAATGTGTTATTATACTGGTTAGAAAAAAGGCTTTCCGTTATCAATTTAACGATGAGTGACCAAAATATGAATAGATTCAAACGCTAGTGCCTAAATTGAAAAATTTTAAATTTGGTTATCAAAACAGAAACGCGAGCATAGTTTGGGTGATCATTTGTATAGTTTTTCCTAGATTTTTTGATGTGAAATTTAAACATTTTATTGAAATAATATTTTAATTAAAATATTTTTTATTAATAAATTATAATTAATAGATTTGCTTATATGAAATATCTATAATTTTATTTAAAATTTTAGACAATATGTTGTCATAGAGAACTAACTTAATAAATATGTATTCCACAACTATGGATGTTGCTGTAATCAATGAAAAATTGTTACAAAAGGGTGAAATAAAGTATAAAAAATTGATTCTACTAAAAATTTGATTATTATAACAAAATACTGTGATAGAGGATAATTGTTATAGACAGAGTTGATTGTGTAATTATTTTGAGAGTAAATAAATAAAATAGAATCAAATAATGTTAAAAAATTTAAGAAATGAAGATATAGTTTACGACTAAACCTGATCATGGGTCAGGCCACCCGTCTAGGCCTGAAGGCTCGTCCGAAAAATGAGAGGGTTTGGAATAAATATAGGCTCGAAAAATGAGTTTAGACAAAAAATAAGATCTGCTTTCTAAATGGACCGAGCCTCGGGTAAGTTTTTTTGGGCTGAGCCTGAACCTGACTAATGTTTTTTTTTTCATGTTATTTTTCTGTCATTTTGTTATTATATTTTTAATATATTTTCAAGTTTTTGGAAAATATCTATTTTAATATTTTGATGTACTTGATGTATTATATATTTTAAATTTATTTTTATATAAAAAATTTACTACAGACCAGGTTGGGCTCGAAATTAACATTTATTTATCTGAATTGAGATTGAACAAAATTTTAAACTCGTTTTTTAAACCGAATTTAAAAAACGAGTATACATTTTGACTTCGATCTTACCCGAACCAGACCCTGATAAGGTATATATAGTACACATTGGAGGAATAATACAACACGTGCCTTGAGACAAACATGGTAGGATTTGGTTTGCCCTCAACCGATCAAACTGGTTATCTATTTGTGTTCTTCCGTCACTTCGCCAGTTCACAAAATCGTAAATAAAGACAATTCTCACCAACGAAAAGAGGAAGACATTCAGTTATCAGATTTACCCTCAAAATCGTAAATAAAGATAATTCCCACCTACGAAAAGAGGAAGACATTCAGTTAGCAGATTTTACCTTGATAAATTATTCGATGATGTTTCCCAAATTTGTCTCATCATCAACTGGTTTTGATCTCAAATAAGTTAAAACAATTTCTATGGCAATAGCAGCAGCACCACCACTTAAGCTGTCTCCTTACTTAGATCCTCAACAACAGCCACGCTTACAAACCGAATTTAATCCCATAAAAAGGGTACCCTTCCTTTCATCTAGAAACCCTCTCCTTTGTGTCTGCAAACTCCATCGTTACAATTTCAAGTGTTGTCTCCCTTCTTCTTCCTCCACCAACTCCGTCACTCCAGCTCAATACTACTCCTTTCTCGATGAATCATATAGGGGAAGCCGTGTTTTAACCAATGAAGAGCTTGAAAAGCTCAAAGCTTTGGAGTCTTTCGTTTATCTTCAAGAGTTGGAATCTTGGTCGTTGTGGGTTCGGGTCATGAGGATTGAGGAGATGGATATGACTGTCGGGTTGTTGGCTTTGTCATTCGCTGAATCAATGCTCATGTCCTTGCAATACGAGGCTTTGTTGAGGTTCTTCGTGAAACAGTATTTGATTGAGAGGAGAGCTTCGATGCCACACGCTGTCACTCTTGTTGGGTTCTATAGAGAGGAAGGTGGGAAGAGAGGTGAGGAACTGGCTGGAACAGTGGAGGTTTGCTTTGACAAAAGGGGTGCTAACGCTTCTCCTCCTACACCTACGCCTCCCAGGAATTCTCCATATATTTGTAACATGACTGTCACAAAGGAGCTTAGAAGGTAAAGGGTTTCATTTGTTTTTCCTTCTACTTTTGTTTTAGTTTTCTGTATTCTTTATTTGGTGGATATTATTGGAACGGAATTATGACATGATGTTTTGTAATGTTAAAACCATATTATGCCTAAGTCTCTTAGTTATTGTGTTCAATTTAGTCCAAGTTGAGTTGTTCATTTGGATAATGGTGGCTGCACAATAGTAGGGTCAAAGATTATTGGTAGGTTAACCACCAATTGAAAGACAACGTGGTATTTGTAATGTTCAAGCCATTATGTAAAAAGTTACTCTTGTGGTCAATAAGCTTTCATTGCAGGTTGAGTTTTTCCTTTGTCAGTTTTTTCACATCTTTGTACAATGGCCTGTTCTTTGGCTCTAAAAATGGAAAAGAATTCGAGGCACAGAATACAAATTTTACAATTTGCTAAATCTGGGAATGATATTGATTGAATAATGTTGTAATGGTAATTCAGATCTCTTCCATTTAATTTGTCATGGAATTTTACATAGATGGAATTTAAATTTCATAGACAAGCTACTAGATTCTTTAAATTTAACCCTTTTTTTATGATTTTATTGTTATAGCTCTAAAAGTCTCAATGCTTGATTTTTCTTGGTTCCATGAATCCTTATTAATCTGCAAATTCAAAATTTTCTAGTTTGAGAATGGAATCAAGAGGCTGACTAATTCCATGCATGGTATTTGCTATACTGAATTGTTGCTCCAATCCTTTGTACTTTAATGGCTCTTATGAATTGTAATTATAAACATATTTTCTATGCACAGCTTGTTCAGTTTTTTTAAAAAAAACTCTCTTTTTTTTTCAATTTAATTAAATTGTTGGTGTTTGCATTTGAATCATTTAGGAGAGGCATCGGTTGGCATCTTCTCAAAGCAAGTGAGGAGCTAATATCCCAAATGACTTCTTCAAAAGAGATTTATTTGCATTGCAGAATGATTGATGAGGCTCCATTCAACATGTACATAAAAGCAGGATACAATGTTATTCAGACAGATAGTATCTTTATCTTGTTGACATTACAGAGACGTAAGCACTTGATGTGCAAGAAACTCCCTGTATCTAACAGTTTCCCAGAGCCAGATATGTCAGAATCCGGTGAGGAACCTTCCTCATAAACATATAAGTTGCAATCATACTGTAATCATAACCTTTTGAGCTACGAGCAGTTCAAGTCATACACGATACCTTTATGTTTATCTTGTTTAATGAAACTCTCACCTCCTCTTCTACTGTTACTGTTGTAAACCTGTCAATTTTTGCTGCTTTGAGATGATTTAGTTCTTGTATCTTTCTTCTGCACCGTCTCTTTTCATAGTCCCAAATGGAGTTCAGAAAGCTTGCTAGGATCATCCATTTGGGTGGATTTCGTACTAGGAACTTGATGGCTACTTACAATATCGCCTTGTGTTTAGTTTATCATGTGCATGGTAGAGCACACTTGAAAGGTAAATTGTATCCAGCATATCCATTGCTTTTGTCATTTTTTGTCAAGTTATTGTCTTTAGCTCGTAAACAAACTTCTAATGCACCTCCTCTCTCCTGCTTTGTTTACGTGTTCTTGAGCATGAACTTATGATCAGGAAAGGGAGAAAACGAAATGTCTTTCCATGTGCTTTTGTCATTGTTGGTACAAATGAAATTAAAGTAACTATTTGTTTACATTTTTTATTTTGGTGCAGAATAGTTTCTAAATCACTGTGTTTATACAATGTATAATGCATCGAATTAGCTACACCAAGCAAAATATTAGCAAACAAACTGGTGATACTGGACTAGAACTAAAAGTACTGAGGAAATATTATCTCTTAAAAAGTTTCAGTTCTCCAATAGTTTCCTTACCATGGAATGACTTTCGACGTGGTCCTACTAAAGTTGCTTTTGTTTTGACTCATAGATAACTCAAATACCTTATGTTTTCATGTATTTTATCCAATTGCCCTGGTAATAGTGTTTTTTCATAATTTGAAGTGTCCTTATTGTTGATATGATTTTAATTTTCCCAGCTGGTGAAAGATCCACATTTCTCAACCCATCCTAAAAGCCATGCCCTAGGCCTTTTGCATTTGTACAGAAAATCAGTTGAAGTTCTTTCAGACATTCTGACATTGAGGGCCTGTGTCTGCTCTCAACACGGACACAGCGTGATGCCAGGTTTGCAAACATAGCTATACATTCAATGGTGTATGAACTTCGAGCCATCTCTGGGTCGATCACCTTTCGTAATTTCTTCCTGTCATTCAGAATGTGCCTAACCTGAAACATGGACCACCCACCAACTAATATGTTGCAAGTCCTTGAAACTTTAGAACCATCTTCTCTTTGAATGAGAAGTTGTTATGACATACCTGGAGTACAAGGTTTCGGTCATTTGGTCCCTGGTTTAAGTCCACAGCTCTGCGTCCCGTCAAAAGCTCTAGAAGAACAACTCCGAATGCATAAACATCACTTTTTAAAGTTAATTTTCCTGTCTGTCACAAGAAAATCTAGTTTAGTTGAAGAAAATCTGACATCTAATATTATTTTATTGAAGGTTAAAGAATGATCTATTTGCTTATTAAAGTTCTTCTTTCTAATATTTTAGACTTACCAATACTTTTTGTTAGGAATTATCATAATAGTGATCTGTTTGCATTTTACAATCTCCTATAGAAGTCTTATGCTTTGTTAGATTTTTGGGTCATGTTTAGCTATGTGTTTGACACAGTGAACCAAAATACAACTCTAAAAGTCTCAAAGAAACATATATGGAAATTTTTGACCTAGAAAAGTTCATAAATTTGGAATGCCCTAGCACCCACGATTCTCAGAATGCATGAAACTCAACAGTTTTAACATACGTTGAAAATCAGAGAATCTGATAAGATAATATTGAAAATCTTCAGACATGAGTATAGAGATCATGTAACTAATGTAAAGAAAAGTTATTAAGACATGAGGATGCATACTGATGTATACTCGGGATCAAAATAGCCAAATGTGCCAAGAACTCTGGCAGTCACATCAGTCTCCTGGCCCTCTGGCATCAGTTTGGCTAGTCCGAAGTCAGATATCTGTGATGAGTAGCAAATTGAGTTTTAGTTAGGAATGCTTTTTAATGTGAACCCTTGATGAAAAAGTACTTTTGTTCCTTACCTTTGCTTCGAAGTTGGTGTTTAGAAGAACATTTGTGGACTTGAAATCTCTGTGAACTATTGGAATTCTTCCATCAGAACTAGAATGGAGATAAGCAAGTCCTCTGGCTGCACCAATTGCCACTTTGAGCCTTGAAGGCCAATCTATTTTCTTCTCACTAATACCTATTCAGCAGTTTAAAATTGATGGATGTTAATTGGACAAGGGACTAGGTTAGAAACGGATTTTGAGTGGAAACCAACCATTTAAGTGATCTTGCAGGTTCCCTTTTTGCATGTATTCGTAGACTAGAAACCGATGCTTTCCATCTGCACAATAACCTATCAACGAAACCAGATTTGGATGGTCAAGTCTGCTCAAGATATCAACTTCTACACGGAACTCACGTTCTCCTTCAGCTTCTTTGAGTGGTGGCAGCTCCATTTTCTTGATTGCAACAACCTTCAGAATACAGAGAGAGCATTTGTATGTTTCCATCACTCTTTGCTACATTACTGTCTATAATATAGGTGTTTCATCAGAGGAATTAAAGTAGATATAGATGATGTGACTGAGTTATTGAAGTAGCATAACTCATTCATCGAACAAGCATGCCATGCCTAAACAAACACCGAGAAAATTATGAATACCTCTCCTGATCGTAGAGTGCCCTTGTAGACTCGGCCAAATCCTCCTTTCCCAAGCAGATTCTCATCACTGAAAGAGCTTGTTGCCTCCTTCATCTCCTTGAGTGTGAAAACTGATGATCCATGGCACCGTTTTGTTGGCCGGGGTGTTTGATCTTCAATTTCCCAGTACTCTGCAGGTTTGTGAATCCCTGAAAAGTAGGTAGTTTAATATGTTGAAACTTTAAAAGCCCCAGCACTGCAAAAGGATAAAATGGTTATCACATGAAGAAAACAAAATACAGGGGTCAGTATGATCCTGGTTGTTGCTTCTGCGGCGCTTGTTCCATGCTGAGACTAACCGGAAAGGCATTATTATATCAATGCTTGATGATTGAATTGACTGACAAATGGAACAAGAGTCTAGTTGCATGCCGGTTGTGGAATTATGAGAATTAGCTAGGTGTCGTAAAATAAATGAAGATAACACATGAAGAGATCAAGACTTAGGCTACTTCTTTTATTAAGTGGATGCTCGAAACAATATAAAGAAAAGGAAATGGTTCTGAGGATTTGCCTGAAAGAGGTTAGATAGTACAGGGACACGTATGGAGCAAGTGGAGTTAGATTTAAAGAGTACTCAACACCATTTTTTCCAACCAACATACATCAGTTAGAAAGAGAGATGTAGCACTTGAAGGAAAAGAAAAAGCAGATGAAAGGGCAAAAATAAAATAAAAAGTTGGTTTTGAAATTGAAGCTACTGTTGCTATTGCTATCTTTCCCTCCCTCCATTCAAGTTTATTAGCTTTTGAAAGGAGAAATTGAGGGTGGGTGTTGAGAGGGTGCTTTCATAATTTCGTTTTAGTGCCAGACTTGTGTATGATTAATTTCCTCCAAACCATCGGCTCTCACTATCTTAGAAATTCAAAACGTTATGAAAATGACAAGGTAAGAGATTGGTCCATATTTATTATTTCATTTTTAACAGCAATATGGGGACTAAGATACCAATTCTTTCTTGCATGTCCGGCATTCTTGGTACCGTTATATATTATATGATGAAAATGGGTTATTTTTAAAACACACAAAATTCTAATACAAAAGGATACTGTTTAGTGCTATTAAGATGCTTGTTCAGAACAAACTTAAAGACACGCTTTTAAGGACAAAAAAAGAGAAGATAGATCAAATAGGAGTTGACAATTGAATCATGATGCCAAAACTTGAAGCAAGGTTTTGCAAATACGTACAAGAAGAAGAGTATTATAATAAGATTGTATTAACTTGAGTAGCATGCCATTAGATAATGACAGATTACCATAACGACTCATGGGCTGCTTAGTCGGTCGAAAACCTATAAATGATCATAGGTTGGTTGCAATGCTTGAGATGCTTATAGAGTTTTAATAAAGAGTAAATATGCATTTTAACCCATAAATTTGACGATTTGTATAAACTTGGTACTTGCATTTTTTTATTTAATTGGTATGCAAGCTTGGATTCCGTTAACTAAAAAAAAAATACCTCGATAACACCATTAATTTTAGCTAAATCCATCGATCCTTATGCAACACGTGCACATTTAAAATAAGAAAATATACTCAAGATAAATTAGTTTTAATAAATAAAAAATGGGAATTTGGAAATGCCTGAATTATAAGTGTTTTTCATTAATTAATTATTTTTATGAAAAAAAAAACGATTAAAGGTGATTTGCTTTACTGACTTTTCTTTTATCGAAACCTTATCAATCACAAAAACTCTTTCTTTCATCAAAGCCAAATTCTTCCATTGACTTTGGTTATCATATTTTCTCGATTAGTCAGGTATATAACGGTTTTCTTTAAATGTTTGTTTGTTTTTATTAGATTTGAATTTGTTTAATATTTTGGGTTATTGTTTCAGTCCTTTGATGAGAATATGTTTCTAGTTTAGGGAAATGTGGGAGAATGATTTTTTTTTTTTGGAGCCCTAAGCCCATAATGATAGAAAATTCCCCCCACTTGATGTGTTGGTTTTGAACTTCAACTTGAAGAAGCCATGAGTTGAATCTGGCTTTAGAATTTGATTTGTTGGTGTGTTCAATATTAAAGCTTTTCCAAAAAAGGTTATGGGTTTCAGGCAAAAAAAATTATAGGTTAAATTCTATTATTAGTCTTTGAACTTAATAAAATTTGTGATTTTAATTTCTATACTTTTATTTGGTTATTTTTAGTCTCTATACTTTTCAAATTTTAAATTTCCTGCCCTCACCAAACAATAATGTTAAATTCAATAAGTTTTGCTATTTCCAGAATATGATGAGCCAAACATATTATCATATGTCTATTGTCATGTCAGCTTATGATTTCCACATATTATTTACTAAAAATCTAGTTAATGGATTGTTGATTATCTTTTGCATTAAGACTGAAATTTAAAAATTCGAAAAGTATAGAGACTTAAACTGATACAATTGGAGAAATTGGACTAAATCTACAATTGTATGCATAGTATAGGACTAGTAAATGAATTTAACCAAATGAATTTAACTATAATATTTGGGTCAAGATTAAAATTTCAAAGTTTGAAAAGTATAAGGACTAAAAATTACCAATTCTAAAAGCATAGGAACTAAAGTGATCAAATAAAACTACAAGGACTAAATTCATGATTTTTGCTAAGTATAGGGACTAATAATAAAATTTAACTAAAATTATAACTAAAAGCTAAATGTTTCATTTATGGGGTTTTAGGAAAAACTTGGGGTCATGGGGAGAGGATGTTGAACCAAAAAAAATCTAGGGAGAGTTTGAAAAAAAACAGAACTAATGGGCCAATGTTGTGGGTTTAGGGTTATAAGCATTTAGTTGAAGTTTTTGATATCATGTCAAGATTATGTGTGAATATGAAATATTTATTCATGTGCTCCAAAGCTAACATTTGTATCATACTTGCTCATGAGTCGTCTTTTCATTTACTATTTTGTCTGTGTTGCTTGAGGACAAGCAACGACTTAAGTATGGTGGAGTTTGATCTGTCGTAATTCGGTGTAGCAGATTAAAATAGTTTTTGCACTTAAGGAACTTGAACACAAGTGTTTTAGTTAAGTTTTAATTATGTTTTCGTAAATTTAGTTAAGTTCAATAAAGTGTGTAATTTGAATCTTTGATTGACCTTAGGGGCCGAAAGAGGCCTAAGGGTGAGCTAATATACTTTATGAGAGTGTAGGAGACCACTAGGAGACGTGCTAACTCGATACTAATGTTGTGTTACAACACGGAGCATTGGATGTCGCAACATAGGTAGCAGAACAAAAGAATTCCAAGACTGCCTTTGGTGTTGTGACACAGCCTAATGATGTTGCGACACACCCCTAAAGATGAGCATACTACCCACGATGTCGTGACATAGGACCTGGTGTGTTGTGACATCACCTCTGTACTGGAAATAATTATGAGCCAGGGGCGTTTTGGTTCGCACAATCAAATGTTAAGCATGAGGACGGCAACTGGCCTAGGGTTAAGGACGCCAACCACTTTAAAGTCTATAAATAGGCTCATTTAGCACATACTATGGACGACTTTCATATTGTATAATTTTCTTCTTAGATTTAGTTTTTAGTTTTTCTCTTCTTCTAGGCTTTAGGTTTATTTCAGTTCTTGTTATTTACTTTTGTGGGGAGAAATCATATTTGTAAAACACAAATAAACTCTATGAGGATTCTGCGCTCAATTCTAATACAAATCAGGCTTCTTCTCAACTTTATACTCTTGAATTATTATTCATCTTTACTCTTTCTACCAAGTTTATATTGTTTATTAGATCCATGAGGAACTAATCCTTTTGTAGGAGATTAGCGAGTAAATGTATGATCAATTAACTATTTTGTAGGGTTCTCTTATCGAATCAACTATTCAGGAAAGGAAGATCCTAAAACCCTGGGCTTGACAACCTTATGAAATCATTAAGGTGAGAATTAACCTAAATTTGGTATGGACTATCCGTGAACACCTTAACCCTGAATCGATCTAAACTGTAAGGTCAAGAGATAAGTAGTTCTTGTCAACTCGTTATTCTAGTAGGAGATCGAAAGATTTCGCTGGGGTATTGACTAGTTGTTTGAACAAGAAAACTTGAAACAACAATTGGTCATGATTACTAAAGTGAGCTAATCACCCATATTCAAATTTGTTATATTTTATTATTTGATTTCTCGTGATTTATTTATTTATTTTCATTTATTCATTATTATTGCTAGTTTAGATTACCAAAACCTTTCTTTTATTCATTGTAATATTTCAATTAAAGTACTAATTAGATCTATTTATGCTTAGGTTAGAATTAATTTAGTGCTCGCCTCCCTTGGGTACGATCCTCGGAGTACTCACCTACTCCGTTGTAACTATGTTACAACCTGACCCGTATACTTGCAGATATCACCTTTCATATATTTTGTGCATGATTTCTACTTTGGATATTGGTACGTCTAAAGGCAGTCAAGATGTTAGGGTGGCTTCTTGTGTGATAAAAAGGAAAAATAGAGACTACGCGATATAGTACATATAAAACCTTGCTAAGTCAAGTAATAAAACAAAAGAGAAAAATAAATAAATAGAAATGTTGAGTGAATAAAAGCAAGGTGAAGGTTAAAATCATTATGAGTGAAATAGTGCAAAAAGTAAAAAGAGTTTAAACAAAAGAAAAATCGAACTCGAAAAGAAAATCTTTCAAGTCATAATGTATTAACGCTTACTAGTTGTGTATGTGCCATTTTCATAGTATCTTTTAAAATTTTAGAGAAATAAGGAGGCAAGCTTATGGATAAATTAGGGATAAAAGGGAACAATGTTATGTACTTTAACCATTTTTAGTGCTTGAAATCGTTTTCAGCTATCTATGTTTCAACTCTTAACCGTCCTAATCCTTAGAAAGTTACAAACCTAGAAGACCTTTAAGGCCCGAATAATTCACTAACACAATAATTCTTGAATTGCTTGCATTTTTCCAGATGAACATGACCAATTCATTTTTTTTATATTTATGAGCTATCCACCTAATTCATTTTGATGGATAACATTTGTACATATATTCATTTTAATTGCCTTTATATTTGTTAGCACTTTAATTTTTTGAACTAATTGTGTTTGCGTTGAGGATGCCGAGTTAGCCAAATATCACTATTAAGTTGCATGTGAGGTAGTTCTCATAAAAGTTCGAAGTTTTACCACTATGTGACTTAATTTTTTGATTCAGTCCAATGGTCGTCTTTTTGCATGTTTAGTGTGTTTGCTTGAGGACAAGCAAATGCTTATGTATGAAGGAGTTTGATCTGTCGTAATTTGATATGCCAAATTAATCTTTCTAATACACTTGAGGAGCTTATTCTCAAGCAATTTATTGTATTTTATATGGTTTTTTCGATTTTTAGTTTTGTTGTTAATAAATTGTTTTTATTAGTTTTAAAACATTTTTAGACCTAAATTGACCAATCATGCCATGGGGAAACTAATAAGATGATCGAGTGTTGTAGGGAGTCGACGGTGGGCCAAACGTGAAGAAAACATCACCAAGAATGGGGTATCACGGTATCGAAGTATGAAAGTCATGATACCCCTAACAGTGTTTAAATGAGGAGAATAGAGGCAATCTATAGTGGTATCGCAATACCAGATCATGTGTATCGTGATACTGAGACCCCAAGACTCCCAATCTCAAGATTGTTGTGGGTATCGCGATGCCCAAGCCTAGGTATCACAATATTGCTGCCTAACAAGTGAAAAAACTACAGTGGCAGTTTTGTGTCCAAACAAGCTTATGTCTTCTTTTTACTTAAGAACAAAATGATCAATATTAGGTTAAATGTTAGTAGGCTATAAATACCACTTCATAAGCCTTTGAACTTAGACTTTTGGTGGCTGAATAGTTTCATTAATTTTCCATAGTTTTAGGGTTAGGTTTTTTTTCTTTTCTTTTCATTTTTAGATTAGATTTTATTTTTGTTGTTTCCTTACTCATTGTTGAGGACTACGTAAAAAGATGAACAAACTCTTGGGCTTCAATAGAACTTTAACAATTGAATAAGCTTTTTCTTAAACCCATTTGCTTTCATTTTATACTTACAATATGTTTGATAAAATGCTTGTTAGTGCTTTGTTTTTAAGTATGTGCTAAATTTGCTGGATGATTGGATGGTTGGTTGATTGGTTGTTTGTTATTTTAAGTTAATGTCTATTTTTGATTGATTGGTTTTTCGATTATATCGAAATGCTTAATACGTTAGAACTGGCGTCTCTAACAGAAAACCTAGATAAATGAGACCGAGAAGAGAGTTTATCCTTAGATAATTCGATATAATCGTGCCGAGTAATGAGACCGAGAGGTAATCTATATGCCTAGGTGAGATCGAAAGGTAATCTTAAGTGGTATCTTTTAGTCTAGGATGAGACCGAGAGAAGATTCCTAGCTAAGAGTGACAACCAATATAATCAGTATAGGTTCATTAGTTTAGTTAGCATTCAACTAAAAAACCGAACATCATTTAATCATTTACATTATCTAATAAATTAGGAAGAAATTTTAGATTAGTTAGTTTAATTAATAGTTTAGTTTTAGTTTATAAACAATTTTATTTGGACTTGCACTAATAATTTTTTACTTGATTAGTTTAGTAATTGTTTAACTTGTAATTAATTTGATAAACAAATTTACCCACTTAACAATCCTTTGGATTCGAACCCTTGGAATACTCCGTGTTCCATCAAAACTACAAATACTACAACTGACATTGTACGCTTGCAGTTAAAACCTGCACTTTTAAAAATGTTTTATAAAATCATTGTTTTCCTGCGCACATCGTATGCGGGTCAGTAGCTAGGTATTCTTTCCAATTTTTGCAGTTCACCTTGAAATGCCCTTTTTTATTGTAGAATAAGAATTTAGACTTAGATAAGTCTTTACGATTCCTGGTTCTTTTCCTTTCCACTTGTGGTGGCCTAGAGACCTTAACCTTGCCTTTCTTAGCGCACTTTCCCTTCCCTTTTGAGGAAGAAGTGACGATTATATTTTCTTCTGCTTTTCAAACCGATTGATTGTCGTTCAACATCAACTCATAGGACTGTAGTTCCTTCATGAGTTGTGTAAGCGTCAAATTATTCTTCCCAAGGTTATAAGTGACCCCCGAAAACCAACAAAATCCTTGGACAAACTTTTGAACACTATATCTATTTGGGGTGTTTTGGTCCAAATTGGCCTAATTTTTTGCGGCCTCGACAAAGTAGCCTATAAGAGTGACATATGGTCTTTGACCAGGATGTCGGGCTTTTCTTGGGCATTCATCAAGCTAGTTATAACAAACTATTGAGCTAAGGTAGCTTGGCCTTCAAATATGTCTTCTAGCTTATCTAGCTTATCTAGAATCGCTTTAGCAGTCTTGCAACTCTCCAGTTGCTAATCCAAAGTGTTGTTTATGCTTGCCAGCATTTTGCAATGAGTTATCTCATCAGACTTTTCCCAACGTTTTCTAGTCTCAACTTGAGTGGCCGGAGGACACTTAGTATCAATAACTATTTTAAGTTTCTCATAACTCATGACAATTATCAAGTTCCTTTTTCATTCCTTATAGTTGTTTATGTTCAGTTCGTTTTCAGTATGTTCAATAAGGGAGTATATTTCATTTTCAAACTAAAAATAAAATATTCATCTATTAATATCTTTGTATAAGAAAATGTTTGAAAAATTTTGCAGCGTTACAATATGTATTAAGATGATGCATATGTCTTACATTAAACCTTAAAAAATATTTATAAGTTGTTGCAACGATAATTCCCACACCCATTGAATCAAGCCACCATGGGGTGATCATGATCAACTAGTAAGAACATGGATTTCTATCCAATTAGTACATGAACCTAATTCCTTAGCATTCACATGTACTAATAATCGTGTAACGTATGGCCATCATTCCAACTTAGGTAGAGCTCTGTGGGGAGTTACTTAACTAAAAGATCTTGAGTATATAACCATTAACTCGGCATTCATCACGTAAATCTAAGATGAGTAGACTTGATTAATGGTTATGATTTGACGTGGTAGGATTTCACTCTCCACATAATTCCGAGCTATGAGAGTCAACGGTAGTGCAATCGACATATGATTCTTCCTATAAGCCTCTGCCATTTGTGGGAGTAGAGCCTCTTGTAAGCCTTCCCCAAGTGTAGGAGCAAGACCCCTCGTAAGCCTCCTTCCATGTATGGGAGCAAGACCCCCTGTAAGCTTTCACCCATGTGTGGGAGTAGGATATTTGTTACTCTCCATGTAATTTTGGGCCGTAAGAGCTGATGGTAGTGTTACCGACTTATAATCAGTATACGGGCCCCTATGTGAACTATTCAATTGATCTCTTTAAAGGTGAGGCATATCTCTAGACAACATTCGGGCCCCTCTGTGAACCGTTTAACGAATCTATGCAAAGGTGAAGTATATCTTCAAAAATCAACATTAGGACCCCTCCTTGAACTGTACATCAACTTTCCACGGAAGTGAGGTGCATCTTAAAAATTGGCACACGTTACCTTCTCAAAACTACTTCCATGGTACTCTCCCATAAGTACCCTTCCACGATATCCTCCCATGAGTATCCTTCAACGATACCCTTCCATAGTACCTTCCCATTGGGACCACCTAAGTTATAACTCTCACACTTTTCCACTAAGGTTTCAGTTTCATTCCAATAATGGTTTATTCATCAAATGGTGGTTCATCTTATTACATTTGCATAGTCTCGAATGGTTGTTACCGCCTTTGAGGTAAGCTTAATTTCGAATGGTCATTTTACCTTCAACATTAATGTAATTTTAAATACCTATGAACATTTGCAACGTCGATGCCACAAGCACAATTCTAAATATTTGTGAATTACCATAATTTTTGTAAGAAGAAATATAAGCAAAATTTTCTTAAAACAAATTAACCTTAAAATAAAACAATCTTACCATTGTTTTTCGTCTTAGGCAAAGTCACTTTATAATATTTCCTTCAACTATAAAGGAGAGGGAAATTATTATAGACATAAATGTTGACTATAATATGGGTCCCACAAAAAAACCTTATATATGTACCCCTTTTAGGATTTGTCAATGTCACGGGTCGCGATTCAAAGTCCATGACCAAATTACAAAGAGCATCCCATGGAGGTTTACATATTAAATGGGGCTTATTTGACCCACTTGAACTGGTTTGATTTGAAGAACAAGTGATGAAGCTCATATTCTTGAAGCCTTGGTGGCCTAACGAAGCACTTGTAGTAAATTAGGACTACCTTGGTAAATAGGGAAAGTAATCTTAGAAGATTTGTAATTTGATAAGATTTAATTTTGTAATTTTGGGAATTTTGTAAATTCCTTAATTGTAGATAAGCTTTGATCTTGTCCGTCAATGTAACTCAATCTATACCGTCGGTTTTGGAGGAGCTCAATTATAAATAGAGAGCCTCTCCTCAATTGTAGTCATCCATTGAATCCATTGTATTCAATTCTTCAGTAGTGAATACTAAATTGAGAGCATTTACTCAAACACCTTGTGTGCATTATTTTTCTGTGTCTAATCTGCTCTTTTGAGCTTCTTTTGTCTTTAATATTGCTTTTGCTATATTTTAGTGCCTTAGAGGAATTCTGCGAGAATCCTCACATTGCAAAAGTTAGGCCAACTTAGGCATATTTGAAGCAAAAGAATCGCCTAAGGCCGCATGGATTACGAAACAAAAGGTCTAACCTGTGACGGTTGGTATCCAAGCTAAGGTTACAAAGGAACCGTTTAAGATATCGAAAGAAGTTACCAATAAGATTGAGCCAATAGAGACCCATGAGAGAGCCAAGAAAGCAATCCGATCGAGGGACATGCTGTCAGTTTTGGAAAAGTGGGTGGTCAATCTTGAGGAGTCCATGAGGGAGACGCTTAAGGTGGTTGAGGGATGTATTGGTGGGTTGGACTCAATAAGGGATCACCTTAAGGACTTTGTGTTGGATTATCTCGATTTCACTATAGACAAGTTAATGGCAAGGGATAATGCTTTCGAGGCCATGGTGATGACTTTTAAAGAAGAGATCACGGAGTTTAAAGGGGAGCTCATGATTTACAAGGCTACTTTGAGTAATGGGATGTTGGCTTTAGGACCGAAGCAACGAGCAATGGATGTTCTCAAACCAAAAGAGTTCAATGGGACAAGGTCCGTGAGGGAAGTAGACAATTTTCTTTGGGGAATGGAGCAATACCTTTAAGCGATGAACATCGAGGATGATACCACTAAGGTAAACACTACTTCAATTTATTTTGCTGATATTGCTCTCTTGTGGTGGCGTTGTAAGTCTACGGATGAGAAACGTGATGGGACAAGTATTGGGAGTTTGGAGGACTTTGGATAGCTATCAATGTTTGTAATAGTGGCAATGGGAAACCATGAAATAGGAAATGGAAAACCAACAATAACCCGAAAAAGAAGAGGAGCAAGATAAAATGCTTTCTTTGCGACGATTTGCATATGGTGAGAAATTGTCTGAAGAGATCCATGTTTTTTTTCCATCAAAAGGGATGATGAGCCGAAAGAAGCACCCATGAACCTCTGTTTGATTGTGAGGGTTGTCAAAGACAATAGGGCCAAGGGGTATGAGAAGAAGCTAATGGAGTGCTTCTTGTGTTGTGGGCCGCATAGGTTGTGGGACTATCCAGAACGATCTAAGCTAGTCGTGACCAATGGAAAAGATTGAGCGGAGCTTAAGGAGGATAGGCTATCGAAGATTGGATCAATGATACTTGTTTCATAAATAGTGCTCTTGTTGACACGGGAGCATCAGACTTATTTGTATCAAAGAAAGTCGTGAGAAAACTTGGTCTTTCGGTTAGCAAATTGACTAAGACAACCAAGACGGTGAATTCCAAAGAGGCCCCTACTATGGGAATAGTGGAATGACGGAAATGTGCAAGTGAACACAATCGTATCAAGTAATAAAGTGACAAGTAATGTCGTGTTATCATATCCACAGGGATTGTGCAAGAAAATATTTATGAAATATAAAGTTAAACAATTTGGTGATGGAAAAAAATGTTGATTTGAGAAGGTGTTATAAAAACTAAATAATTAACTAAATAATTAAACTAAGAAAATAAAAAGTAAAAATATTCCAATGCACGATTTCTAAAAGATGAGTTAATCAATATGACATAAATGTGTTAGATCAATTTTATTCTTTAACTTAGAATAATTAAAACTGTGTTCATGTTGTTACGAATAATTTCACGACAACTTAGTAACTTGCTAAGTAATGCAAATACTTACCTACTAAAACTCAATAACCTCTTGAGCATATCTCTATATCAATTCAAATGGTTGATCAAATTATAGTAAGAAAGTAAAAGATTAAGTGAAGTAACAATATATCTCTATATTGAAACAATTTAATCACAATAATCTTGCAAGTTATGCAAGGCTAATGTATTGTTTAATACCATCACTAATTTAACCCTCTGCTATTTTAGAAGATTAAACATGCACCAATTAAATATTATGTCCATTAATTACAATTTCAATCTGTGTAAATAATTAATTCAATTTTTACCTTACAATTAAAATGCAAGCATAACATAAGTATGGTTTTATTTAATTGAACATTTAATTAGACCTAATAACAACAAAAACACATTTTTAATAATCTAAGCAAACATGATGCAATTAATCTAACACGAAAGGAATTTAAGTAATTTTAATTAATTTAAAAATAACAACACAAATATTCATGTTCATGATCAAAACAAAACTTAAAATAAAGTTTAAGAGAAGGGAACTAGAAGAACAAATTTAGGTGGTTTTTGGAAGCCAGACTAGTGCGCTCCTCTCTTCTTTGCTTGTCCTGCTAATTCAAGGCCTTCACGAACACTTGATTGTTGCTACTCTAAGAGGTGTGCAAGCTCTTTTTCAATAGGGGAAATCAGAAAGGAAGAAGGGAATTGAAAGACAACTAGAATGGAGAAAGAAAGAGAATGTGTGAGAGAGAGATGTGTGAAGTAAGGGATGATTTTTGAGGAAATGAAGGGGGATATTTATACTTGAATTGGCAGATCAAATTAGCTAAAAATAGCAGCTAATACCCCTTTCCATGGCTGGCCCATGATAGTAGGGAGAGGGGTTGAATTGGTTTTGCTATTTTTAGCTTGTGGCTAGATATTAAATGCACAACAAGTGGAGGGTTGAGAACGGATTTCAGAGAATTTTAAGGGTTGTTTTGCAATTATTATAATCAACTTACTTATCTGGTTTGGGCAGCAATTGGGTCGGCATTGGGCTGCTTTTTGGGCTTGTCCCTCTTCCTTCTTTAGTTGCTTAATTCAAGCTATTTTTATCCGCTTCAAGTTGTCTGATTTTTCTTGATCAAAGTCAATTGGACCAATTGATTTAAATAAGTCTGAGAACATGAACTTAATTTCTATAAGGCTAATAAGTTATCATCTTAAGCTCCCAATGTGCCTCGATACTTGAATCATTCAAGGTGATTTCCAAGTTGATTTTTCACCCTTTGTGCAACACTGTCAAAAAATAGCCAAATTATGCAAAATTAATATAAAAATAACTAAAATTCAGAATGAAAAATAATTTAAGCTCAATTTAATTATTTACAATAAAAGCATAAAATTTGACAGAAATTACTTAGAATTTGCATGAATTCATGTTCAAAAGGTGCTAAAAAAAGTCTATATAGTTTTGTGTTTCAAGTAGCACGAGGAGTGAAGCTACAAATCAACAAGTGAAAGGGAAAGGAAGATTTCAAGGTAATCCATTTAGATGACTATGACTTTGGTCTTGGCTTGAACTTCCTTGACAGGAATAAGGTGTGTCTTTTTTCCTGTTGTCGATTGCATTCATATATTTGATGATCCGATATCATGAACTATTGTGTCAGTAAATCGAGACATTAGGGTTGCGACTAAGGTATTTTCGACAACCCAGCTAGTCGAGGATGTTTTCTATGGGAGGAACATTAACTTGGTAGATTGAACTATTGAGGAAGCCCATTTAGATATGTTACTTGGACAGAAAATCGATATAAAGCCTGTTGAGTCATCAGTGGGG
This sequence comes from Gossypium hirsutum, assembly GCF_007990345.1. Classification (NCBI taxonomy): domain Eukaryota; kingdom Viridiplantae; phylum Streptophyta; class Magnoliopsida; order Malvales; family Malvaceae; genus Gossypium; species Gossypium hirsutum. The sequence continues at coordinate 62,085,307 of NC_053438.1, read as the reverse complement.
CTACCACCTATGAAAGAGGTGGGTTGTGCATTAGATTTTGGGGTTCAAGTGGTGATACAAACTGGACAGTTAAGATGAGTAAATGCTGCGAGTAAGGTACGTCTCAAACACTTTCGTTGTGTTTTTCAATCTTACTTTTTGGCTTCATAAGGACACATGGGCCCTTTCAGAGTTCTGAAGTAGAGAAGCTGAAGGGCTTACAAACCATAGTTAGCAAGAATACTCAAGGTTAACCCAATGTTCAATGTGGGATGCTGAAGTCGATGTGTGCGGATCAAGGGGTTCTCGATCGGGGCAAGTCATAATATGGGCAAGTAAGAGCGACAGGCTCCTGCGAATGAGATTAACCAAAGACAAGTGAAATAGTTCGAGTTAGGAGATGACGGAAGCTGAGGAAAAGGTTCTGAGGAGCGAGACTACCCAATAGTGAGAATAGTCAGGAAAGGGCCAAGATGAATCAAACTAGTGTCATTCCAAGGACACAACAAGGATATTGCGAGAATGATTAGGGAAAACATCATGGGCCGTGGTTCAAAGCCCATGACCAAAGCATAAAGAGCGTCTCACGGAGGTCTACATATTAAATGGGGCTCATTTGACCCACTTTAACTGGTCTGATTCAAAGAACAAGTGACAAAGCAGAAGTGACGAAGCACATCTTCTTGAAGCCTTGGTGGCCTAACGAAGCATTTATTGTAACAACTCGCTTGGTGTAAATCATACTAGTATTCTTCTGGCTTATAATTGAGTTAGCCAGAGTAGTGTTAGGGTGAATTATTAGCTAAGTTTTTGGTTGGCATGTTTCATAAATTCTTTAGTGTACCATTAAAAGGTTCGCCTTGGTGGAATTCATCATTTGGAGAACTCTAAGGTTGGCGAACTCTAGGGTTTGACAGACTCTTTTATAATACGATCCGCCAACCCCAAATATTCTAGGCGAACTTGCTAATTTGCAGAGCTGTAGGATTGCCTTATATGGAAACGATAGCTTGGTGGGCATCATTAGAGTTCAGTTTAGACCAAGTTGGAATTGAATTAGAGTATTGTAGGTGAAAACTTGATATGTTTAGGTAACCGAATGACCTGTTTAGTTGGTTACCTAATTGTCCAAGAAATGTTTTTACCAGATCAACGTTTGGGAGGAACTAAATAGGAAGCTCAATGAAAGGAGCAGTTCCTGCTTGAGAACGTTACATGGCTTGCACGAGAGCCCCTGATCCGAACTGGTACTATTCGAGAAAATCAAAGCAAACCATGGGGGATTGACCCTAGCTATAGATAAAAGAAGGACTTTGATAGATGGAATAAGGCACTCAGACATCAAAAAGCGGGCTACTTTACTATGAATGGTAACATATGAGTTGAAACTAATGTGATAGGTGTTAATTACCAAAAATGACTCGACCACTAACTTAGTCTCGCGGGACTTCTAAGACAAGTCCCAAGATAGATGTGAAGAATATTTGAAACCATTCTTAAACCATTACACGGATTCCAACTCAACTGCCCATAATATGGTAAGAACAAAATGAAAAGGAAAAAAAATGATTCTATGCATAGACATGAAAGCTCTATGGATAGAAGCATTCTAGCCTATTTTGATTTAGAGAGGATTCCCTCGTCTGAGAACTGCCATTCATGCGCTATTCATCCCCACTAAAAAGAGCGATTGATAATCCTGATAACCTAATCCCCCTTTTTTAACCAACACCATTTTCCACATTGTTTGGGTCAAAGCCAAAAATATGATGAATAGAAGGAAAAGAGATTAGAAGGATACGCGGACGACTTTACTATAGTTTAGGTCAGATGTTTCCGTGAGCAGTAAATAGCGGATCCCCTTTATTTTGGGAATGTTGGTGGCCGCTTGTGAATTCTTTCAAGGAAAGGGCAGCTTGATTCGACATTGTTGTTTTCTCTAATCTGGTCGAGGTGGTTTTTGTTTACCAGTGCGTAGGTGGTCTAAGTTCCTATGATTGAATCTTTCTGGCCCTTGTGAACATCTTTTCTTAATGTATTAAAGAAGGCCTTTCTAACCGGTGAAAAGTGGTAGGTGTCCACTAACGAACATTCTTAGCTCAGCTCCGGTAACGTAATTTCGGGAGGAGTCAATAGTTGGACACTGGATCCCTTCAGGCTTGGAGAACCTGTGACGTTGGGTCGAGGTTTGGTGAACCAACTGGTTGCTCCTCTAGTTGAAGTATCGGGCCCCTTTTCGTTGCCTAAGTTACACCTTCGAATTACCCCTAGAAAGGAATTTTTCTATTGGTCACGGTTAATTCCCGCCTTGTGTGCTAGCCCAGTACCAAATTATCTGCGATATGTGAAAATATGAAAAGAAACTTTATTTGTGATACCTTTGGTAGGGCAAAGTTATTGCAAACCAAACTGACAGATCACAGCCCAACATTGTGGGAGAACACGTGTTCAATATGACAAGTAATATAAATAAAGATATGCAATTCTGATTTATGAATTATTGGGCTGAGACTATCAAAAGGTTGGGTCATTGGTAAATACATATGATTGAGAGAAGTATGTATCAATTACTGGCACATGTCTACAGAGGATACTACGTACTATATTTGTGATGTGTGCGTCAGTGATCTGTACTAGCATATTAGCGTAGTGTTACGGTTGGGCGGAGTTTGAAAAATGACTTTATCTTTGATTTGATCAGGGGTAACTAATAATTATGTTGTGTTTTTTAGAAACTCACTAAGTTCAAATGAACTTACACCGTTACCTTTCTTTCTCAAGCAGTTGAGTATTAAAAGAAGATCCTTAGAAGGGGGATTGTGCCAGAGTTGCGACTATAAATGAGTCACTTATCTGTTTTGTATCACGCATGATTGTTCCGTGAAGGGCGTATTTACATGTTTTGTGCTTAATTTGTGTTTTCGCTTCATGAATATATTGTTTTGTCTTATAAAGTGTAATTGACCTTGTTTATATATATATTTATGGTCACCAAATTCCCCTGATTTTGAAATTTTCAAAATTTTATTTTCCTAACAGTATTCGCCTTTGATGGCAGAGCCTAATTTATGAGTAATTTATTAATTCTTATTACTCTCCTTAAAGATGTAATACCAAACTAGAAAGGATTAACAGTTGTAACGTAAAGGGAGATCATTATAACTGTTTTTCTCAAACTTCAAAAAAAGTCCAAGGCTTTAAATCTGTTAGTAACGCCCCAGTTCGTTGGGCGAATTGTTGGTTTCTTGGTATACGCCATGTCTTTCTAATGGGCTAATGGGTGTTACAAGTTTTTAGTATCAGAGCCTAGGTTTAGCTGATTCTCAAAAAATTGAAGGTTAAGCCACGCACGCGATGGAAGATATATCTTTGCCTTAATCCTTGTGGTTTTGATTTATTTAAGTTTTGTTATAGTTTAAAAAGATGTCTGAAAGCTCAAGAGAAGCAACAAGAGAAGAGATTGAGAGTCATGTGCCACTAGCGCAAGGATAAGGTCTTGCAACTGATTCGGGCGTGGCCGAAAATACTTTCTGTACTGCTTTCGTCACAATGATGAGTCATGTCACACTACAAATTTGGATAACCCGAATTTTAGGCACGTAGATAAAAAGATGTCTGTTTTGGTGCACTACAGAAGTTAGTTTGCCAAATTATAGCTTCTAGCGAATTAATTTTTTGGGCAAATTAAGTATCCGCCCAGGGAAGTATATCAGGATTTAGTCTTTGATGTGTTCTCGGTTAAAAGAAAGAGTTCGATAAAAAGGGGAAAATTAAGCATTGTATAGGTAACTACCAAAGGTATATTACACCTAGTTTATTTAAATACTGTGAATGGCAAGTCTCAGTAACTAGATCTTGTTATAAACCAGCTAAAATGATTGGAAAAATGACATATGGAAAAGACTTTCCTTTATGTTTCCTTCAAATTTTGTAGGCCATTATGAATGGCATATTCTAAAATTTCAATACACTTGTCAAGTTCCACTAAACAGAAATGGATTATATATATGTGTGAGAAAAGTTTGTGAGAGGTTTCCTCTTTCTTTAGAGTAATTCTTTACTTCTTTCATTTTCATTAGGTATTAAAGGTTATTTTTGGTTGCTTTTCTTATGTGATCTAGAAGCTAAGGATTCTTGGATAATGTAAAGGTGTTCCATCTCTTGTGTTGTTGCTGATTCAAATTGGATGTCTGAGTCTGAAGCTAGTAGCTGCAGTAAGTGAATCCCAGGTAAGTCCCTAATATCAACTCCTCTAAGTCCATTTAGAATAATCTCTTATGAATGATGTTCTAGAAATAGTGAATGAGTATATGAATGATCGTTAAAAATAAATATGTATTCTTGAAATAGGTCTTTGTGAGTTTGGAGTATAATGAATTGTGTGTAAAGGTGTATGCAATTATATTGAGTACCTAAGTGTATGTGTCTGTAATGTAGACTCACTACAACAAAATAAACTTTTAGCGGCGTTTTTTTAGGCCTTTAGCGACGCTTTTAAGAGCCGCTAAAAGTATTAGTAGCACTTTCACAAGTGCCACAAAAAGTGCCACTATAGACAACGCCGCTAAATTTAGCGGCGTTTATGTGAAAAAAAAACGCGACTAAAGACCATGACCTTTAGCGGGGCTTGTCACAAACGCCGCTGCAAAACATAACTTTTAGCGACACTTTTGTCACAAACACCGCTATAAAACAAACCTTTAGCGACGCTTCTCGCAAAAACGCCGCTAAAAACATAACATTTAAAAAAAACATTTTAATCAAATAATATTTATTTTTATGATAAATATTATATTATGTTTTATTTTTTAAAATTTGAACTTTAAATATACTTTTAAGGATAAATAAAAAGCATTATTTAAATTAAATTTTCTATGAAAATTTTAACTTTAAAACTAAATATAAAAATTAATGAATTTAGTTTTAGAATTTAAAATAGTAAATTAATAACACAATTAACATCGAAAAGTTAGAACTCAAGTTGTCGTAAATATTAAAGTAAAAATAAAAATTTAGAATCAAAACTAAAAGAAATAATATATATGAGAAACAGACTGACTAGTTAAACCTACCTATGACTATACACATTGCAAGGTAATAAAAAATACAATGCATTTTCTTAATCAAGTAAATCTTGGTAATAAAAGATATAATACATTTACTTAATCAAGGAAATCTTGTAATGAACTCAAAGCAATGAGCCTTAGAGAAAAAATTTTGAGCATGGCTTCGAATTTGAACTGTAGATTTAGTGCCTACATGCTCATATTGGTAGGCCCCATTCTCTTTACATAACAACAACAGCTGTAATGGCAAAAACAAAACAAAACAAAACATGCTGACTTGAACAACAATGCAGCGTAATTAACAAGAATTAGACAACTTACTGGATGTAAGTTAATGCAAATTAGAAGAAAATAAAATAACCATGAATGATAAGGGTAACAAATTTTAGGGTAAATATTAAAGTTTTGCATTGCACCCTTCTAGAGCTCTCTCATGCTGCGTGTAATATTTTGGTTCATATTTTAAATTCAATTGTATTATGCTGTTGTCTTTATAGAATTGAGAAATACTAACATGCAATGTAACATTCATAATAGAGTTATGAAGCCATGTCCTACCAGAAAACAAGAATATATCCTTCCAATTGTCGGAAAGGATAAGTCTCAACATAATACTATAGTACTGAGTTGCATGCGAGTATACAGTTTGCGCACTTTCAAAAGGCATTGACTAGTTGCATATGAACATAAATAGCAAAATTAATCAAGCACTTTCAAGGGACATCATTCTAGCAGTTCTTTAAAGAAATGGATTTCAATCCAGAATTCAGAAGTTCTGTAACTACCTTAGCAGACAGATGGAAAAATATTACTTATTTTAGAGATCAGACTACCTCTTAAGTGGAATAACTTTCTGTAAACTTTAACCTTGTGAACTTTTTTATTAATATATTTCTTCTAATACTTCTTAGAGATAATCATAGTCAAGAGATTCAACCATTATGATTCAATGGATGGTTAATACAATACCAAACAAAGACAATGCATCTAATTTAATAAGCTAAGCAGTGCTCATGAACAAAGCAAAGAAGAATTATATTCACCTCAAAAACTTCCATGTGGAAGTATGAATTAATTTAATTTATCGCTACTTTTGCAGGGGCTGTCAAAGCTCTTTGAACGACCAAAATAGCATTATAAACATTATCTGCTTTCATACGCTTTGCACAGTTTCTTACCATAGGAACACCAACCTTTACTTCGCAGGAAAGAAGACATAAATCTAGAGACAGAAATACCATCAGTACATCAACATTGAAGTTATAAAATTATTTGTAACAAAAAAGTTAAGAAAAGGGAGTTGCTCTATATTTCTAATATTAGAGTTAAAAGTAATGACCCATTCTAACTATGCAATCTTTTACAACAAGAAAGTGCAAACTCATACAGACTGTTTAAAGAATTATAAACATTTCAAAAATTTGAAAGATGGGCTTCTGATTTATAAACTGATAATTCTGAAATAACTGCACAGCTTGCTAATTTGATACGCTTATTACCTTGTATTTGAAACAAAAATGAGGAATCCCAACACCAAGGGCTAAGAAATTTTATCAATATTGAAATAAATAAATAAATTTCAGCATAAACACATGCAAAAAAAAATGTTAAGTCTCGATAGAAAAACCTGAAAAAGAAAATATAAATAGAAGTAAAAAAAATATATAGAATGGGATAAATTTTAGTTCTTACCAGTTAATATTGCTTGAAAGCTATTGAACAAGACTGAGAAGACAAGAAGATCTGAGAGAGATGATATAACTTGTGCAACTAGTTCATCACTTGTAAACAAGTAGGAAATTTGATGCAACACCCTAAACACAATATAAAGAATACCATTCCAATGCATATTGATTCACTCATTATTGTTTTTATTGCAAATTTCAATGGTTTTGCATTTCCTCTTCCTAATTCGTTGGCAACCCGAACTCTGCAAAAACACACCATTTATATGATAAATGAGGTTAAAGGGAAAAAATATTTGAATTAACAGTATATAGAGAAAGAAAGAAATTACATTGCTGCACCAAATAAGCCTACGCAGATCATAAATTCCCATGTATTGAAATTGAGGCTGCAGAGAAATTTGATTACTTAGAATAATATTGGAACAAAAAAAACCCAAAAATGAAAGAATTAAGTTACCAGATGGAGAATGCATCAATGGCAATGGTCGCATTTTTCACATATCCAGCAAGCAACACAAGAATGGCAGTGTACCACAACTCTAAGCTGTTAATTCCAAATCAGTCATTTTCTGATATCATGTCAAGTATATCCTAAAAGCAGTAACAATGTGAGAAAGCATCATAGTACGTTACCAAATCATCATAGTACTCTACTTGACAAAGGCATCCTTGTGAGCATAAAGATTGTTTGGCAGAATATAGGATACAAGTTTCCTCTTACAACAATTCCATATAGATTCCACATTATTAATCCCTTCCACATATTTATGAATCTTTCATGCTCTACACTAATGCTAATTTCACACACAAAATGGGCACCAAAAGATTAAAAGAATATTACTTGGAGTTACCTAGATTCAACAGCATGTGTTTCAGAGCCCCTAAGAAAAGATCTGCGCCACCAAATCTGGAAGGCCTTGCTCAGATTTGGACATTCACTGCCATTCCTCGAGAAACATCGGAACCACTCCATAAACAGAACATACTGTTGCTTCAAAGGAAGTGTAAGGAGGGTCTGACCCATTGCTTCCTCCAATGCCTTCATGTCAAGTCCCTTTTTACATCTTTGCAGCCAACCAAAATCCAATAGCATTGGCCCAAACCATGCTTGAAGAAGCCCTGACCTGGCTTCTGAGCAGCAATGCAGCTTTCTTGTACCCATTGCGATGAATAAAATTACTGAAACGCGGCTTAGCTCATACCTAACCATGAGAGATGCTCTTTTATGAAGTTTTAGCAAATTTTCTTGATTTACCCACAGATCCACAAACTCCTCGGCCATTTGTCTATCAAGCAAGATCTCCAGCAGAAAATTGATGTTATCCACCTGTTTGGAGATGCGTGCAATCAGAGGCTTACTCATCTCCTTTTTGGTCATTCTTTCATGGGGAATAGCATCAGAAGAATAGGGTGTTTTTTTTTATGATTATAAGCCATCAATCAGCTTGCTTAAAGTGATTCCAGAACTATATACGTACATATATTTACATCAGCATTATTGTCTTCATAGTAATTTATGCAAAAAATTCCAAAGTCATGAAGAATTAAAACAGAAAGGCAAGTAGATGGAAATAAATGATTGAGAAGAAGTTGAGAAAACTTTACCTTGGGTATGTTGAAGGAAAGAAGGAGGCTTCAGAGTCACATGAGAAATAGATAAAGATGGTGTTAGGATTGTCCCGATTAAGCAACAAACAAGTAAAATAGTAGAAGAAATTGAGAAGATGAACACACAAATTTAACGTGGAAAAACCCCTCCAAAGAGGATAAAAAACCACGGGTAAAGATAATTTTACTATAATGGCAAAAGAATGAAGAGTACAAAAGATGGAGATAAAACTAAACCCCGAAAACCCGAAAACAAAGAACCCTCAAAACGTAAATACAAAATTCTCTGAATGTGTTATGAGTTCTAATCTAATGAGTGTTTTTACTAAGGTTGTAAAAGAGCCTATTTATAGGCTAAATTCATAAGTCAAATAATAATAAAATAATCTAAACTAATCAGTGTTTGAATGAAACAAATAAACAGAGTTTAACTAAAAGATTATTTCTCAAATTTGACTGAAAATAGGAGTCATACTTAACAAATCTCCACCTTGACTCATATTTCCACAATGCCATCTTTGCCAAACCCCGCCACGAGCCTATCTTGAACTATGCAGGGAATTAACTGGGTCGAATCTGTGCTTAGAAACTGGAAGACTTCTAGCCTTCGACTTATACACTGCCAAATCAAAACTAACCCGGGTCTGATTTTCACGAACACAGTGCCCTAACTTTTCAAAACCTGCATCTAAAAGAGAACCTCTCTTCAACGAAACGGTCATACATTTTTCCCTCCTATGACCAAGTTGCCTCCCCTCCAAACGAGTTGACTTCGACTCTGTAACGGACGAGGGACGCCCGATTTCATTGATCACTGTAGAACCTTCCAGAATATAAAGACTGCCAGTTCTTTAACCTTTTAACAAAACGAGAGCTCCACGAGATACTTTAATGCCGCTTGACTCGATGTTGATTCTGCATCCTTTCAAATCTAAAATACTCAAGGAGATGAGATTCTTTCGTAAATCAGGTACATACCTGACATCTGAGAGTGTCCTAATCGTCCCATCGTGTATCCTAATTTTAACAGTACCAATACCAATTACCTTACTAGATGAATCGTTTCCCATGCGCACAACTCCACCTTCAACCGAACTGTATGTAGAGAACCATTCTCTATTGGGACACATGTGGAAAGAACATCCCGAATCTAGGATCCACTCGGACGTGAGCTTGGAGTTATCGCTCGTTGACACTAACAAGAAATTATCACCGCTTTCATCGATCAAATTAGCACCAGCTACATCTTCCTCGTTACTCTCAGCAGCTTTTTTATTTCGCAGTTTATAACAATCTGCTTTAATGTGACCTAACTTTTTACAATAGCGACACCTTTTGTCTCTTTTCTTTGATGCTATCAAAACGGGAGCTTGCCTATCTGCCTTGCTATCCAAATGAATCTCATTGTCGAGTTTGTCTCTACTCAACAAATGACTCTTTACATCTTCGAACGAGAGTTTGTCTCTGCCATAAATCAGGGTCTCCCTGAAAGACTTGTATGAAGGAGGTAAAGAGCACAATAATAGCATAGCTTGATCTTCATTATCAATATGAACCTCAACGTTCTTTAAATCATTTAAAAGAGTAATGAATTGACTGATGTGATCTCTAAGAAGCTCACCTTCGTTCATGTGTAACATAAATAGACGTTGTTTTAACACTAAACGGTTAGCCAAAGACTTAGTCGCATAAAGAGTTTCTTACCTTTTCCACAAGGCGGATGAGGTCTTCTCCATCAATACCTCCTGTAATACTGTATTCGCGAGGCACAACTGGATTACAGACAAGGCCTTTTCATCAAGCTCTTCCTATTCTGTTTTATTTAGATTCTCAGGCTTTTTCCCGGTAACAACCTTTTTCAAACCGGATTGAACTAGAATTGCCATCATCTGAACTTGCCACAGATTGAAATTTGTCTCAGCATCGAACTTCTCAATTTCAAACATTGTTATTGCCATATCTGAATAGACTGATCTTTGAACTAGCTCTGATACCACTTGTTAGGATCGTCTCGATTAAGCAACAAACAAGTAAAATAGTAGAAGAAATTGAGAAGATGAACACACAAATTAAACGTGGAAAAACCCCTCCAAAGAGAATAAAAAACCACGGGCAAAGATAATTTTACTATAATGGCAAAAGAATGAAGAGTGCAAAAGATAGAGATAAAACTAAACCCCGAAAACCCAAAAACAAAGAACCCTCAAAACGTAAACACAAAATTCTTTGAATGTGTTATGAGTTCTAATCTAATGGGTGTTTTTACTAAGGTTGTAAAAGAGCCTATTTATAGGCTAAATTCATATGTCAAATAATAATAAAATAATCTAAACTAATCAGTGTTTGACTGAAACAAATAAACAGAGTTTAACTAAAAGATTATTTCTCAAATTTGACTGAAAATAGGAGTCATACTTAACATATGGCTTTTGCGTAATGAAACATGTATGTTAGGTGTTGAAATTAAAAAAAAAAAAAAGAGGGGAAGATGATGATGAAGATGATGGTGGCAGAGAGAAACACTTAAAAGCGTGTTTTGAGGATACCAATTTTAGGGGGAAAAATTAGGGTTTCAGGGAGAAATTTTGAGATAAAACGTCATTTTTAAAAGTGAAATGATTTTTTTGCGTCATTTAAAAAAAGAAAGAAAGAGGGGAAAATGATGATAAAAACGTCGTTATTGCTAATTTTTTGCGGCGTTTATATAAAAAACGCCGCAAAAAATCATTTTATTTTTAACAAATCTACTAAAAATTATTAGTTAAGTAATTTTATAAAACATTTATTATTACTATTTTTTATAAATTGATTTTTTATTAAAAAAAACAAGTACTCTCAAAATAAATAGTTTATATTTTAATAAGAAAACAAATGATAAAATGACTGTAATTAATTATTAAGTTAGAATTATCCAATGTAAGCAATTAATCTCTCACATATCAAATTTCTATTAAAGATTGAGACGTTAATCATTATTTTAAATTATTCTTTTTCGATCTAATCTCCATTTTATTAAAGATATTTTTTTCTAATTAAAATATAATTACTATTATTTTGCTAGATGTTCGATGTGGAATGATTTTAGTACTTGTATTTCATTTTTATTTGTTATAATTTCGTCCTATCCAAAATAGATAGTTACCTATCCACATCAATATGTTACTTTTATTTATTTATTTATCAATGTTTTTTTTAAATCTAATATTTAAATATATCAAATGGTTTAGATTAAATTTTTAAATATAAAAGCATTAATTGATTGTATAAAAATTCATCATTTAACAAATCTCAAGTAAACCTTAAATCATAAACTATTTAATATATATATATAAAGTTTATCTATTATCTCTTAAATAATTTAAACTATAATCATAATGTTAATATATTAAAATTAAAATTATCTCTTTTACAATTACATAAGAAATTATTTAATACATAAATTAAAAATACTAATTAATCTAAACCCTAAACCCCTAAACCCTGTCCCTTAAACCCTAAATCAAAAAACATAAACCCTAAACCCTTAGCCCCTAACCCCTAACCCCTAAACCTTAAACCCCAACCCTTAAACCATAAACCATAAACCGTAATCCCTAAACCCATTATTAGTTAAGTGATTTTATAAAACATTTATTATTACTATTTTGTATAAATTGGATTTTTATAAATAAAAAACTAATTAAGTACTCTCAAAATAAATATCGTATATTTTAATAACAAAACAAATGATTAAATGGTTGTAATTAATTATTAAGTTAGAATTATCCAATGTAAGCAATCAATCTCTCACATATCAAATTTCTATTAAACGTTAATCATGATTTTATATTATTCTTTTCCGATCTAATCTTCATTTTATTAGAGACATTTCTTTCTAACTAAAATATATCTATTTTGCTAGATGTTTGATGTGGAATGATTTTAATTTTTGTATTTCATTTTTATTTGTTATAAATTGGTCTTATCCAAAATAGATAGTTACCTATCCATATCAATCTGTTGCTTTTATTTATTTATTTATCAATATTTTTTTTAAATCTAATATTTAAATATATCAAATGGTTTAGATTAAATATTTTTAAATACAAAAGCATTAATTAATTGTATAAAATTTCATCATTTAACAAATCTAAAGGAAAAACCTTAAATCCTAAACCATTTAATATATATAAAATTTATATATTATCTCTTAAATAATTTAAACTATAATCATAAATTTAATATATTAAAATTAATATTATCTCTTTTACAATTATATAAGAAATTATTTAATATATAAATTAAAAAACACCAATTAATTTAAACCCTAACCCCAATCTCTTAAACCCTAAATCATAAAACATAAACACTAAACCCATGACCCCTAAACCTCAACCCTTAAACCATAAACCATAATCCCTAAACACATAATCTCTAAACCTTAAAATAGTAACTCTTAAATCTTAAACCCTAAACATAAACCCTAAACTATAATGATAATTAATTTAATATTTTAAAATTAATACTATCTCTAGAGATAGAGCATTAGCGGCGCTTTTTCAAAAAACGCCACTAAATCCCCAAAAACTCAGAAAACAACGTCATTGGGCTTAGGTTTTTTGCGGCGCTTTTCGAAAAACGCCGCTAATGCTCATTTTTAGCGGCATTTCCAAAAAGCGCCGCTAATGCTCGATCTTTAGCGGCGGTTTTTGAAAAGCGGTGCTAATGCTTGATTTTTAGCGGCATTTTTTTATCCAAACGCCACTAAAAATGCCGCTAAAAGCCTATTTTGGTGTAGTAACTGTGAGATGTGACCGTGTTGATTTGTGTGAAGCATGTAATGAAGTATATTTGGGTTAAGAAGATGAACTATTGTACCTAAATCTGTGTATATTGAATATATAATAGATGATTGGAAATTGTTTGGAGGGAATGGGAGTGTCTCTTAATGTGGAGAGGTTGAGTTGGGAGTTTGGTTATCGCGGTGGTATACGATGAAGTCAGTTGGGACAGTAAACATGAATTCTTATATGTAAATTCTGAAGAAAGTCTATGGTCATGACACATTTTAGAAAGTGTAGATGAGCCACAATTATCGACTAGGATTCTTTGCATGTCCTAGGGCAATGATAGGCAAACCTCACGCGATCTGAGTTTAGGCAAATCCATATCACCAACATGGAAGTTATGGGGTGCCTAGGTAGCATTCTGCTAACCTTTATGGCATTATCTGATATGGCCTTTTTGGTATCTAATATGGCATTTGTGGCATTTTTCTATGCTTAGTGGCTTAATCTACATTATGCCTTTATGGCGTAATCTGTATGTCGCTTTTGTGGCGTAATCTGACTAGCCCTAGTGGCGTACTATGGTAAGTTTGAATCAAGAATATGTTCTTTCTGAAACTTTAATATGTGAAGTTTGTGATAAATATGAATAAGTCTTAAACGAAGTATTATTCAACATGTTTAATGAGAGTATTTATTGTGGTTATCTACCAACCTAGTATATGGGCGTATTCAGTACAAGAGTCCGTCAATTCAAGTTACAACTACTATGGTAGAATTTTGAGCTATCTGACATATCTATTTAGAATCATGTATTGTTCTAAACTCTTTTAAAATCTATGATGTTTGATATATTGGAAATCTAGAGTTCATTAAAAAAATCTAGAGAAACTCTCATCTGAATGGTTATGTGTTGGGCTAAATCAGGGTTCAGATTGGATTATGATTCGATTTATCAAGATCAGTAAGGGTATCCACCAAAAGTATGATCAGTTAGTGATATCAAGAATAGTGCTTGCGGTTAATTGTTCAAGAATAACTGTTGAAAGTTGTTTGAAGCGATATGAAAAGTGTGGCATTTGAATGTCAAGACCTAGATCTAGATAAACAATTGAATGAATGGGAATATGGTATGAATGGTAAGTGATGTATAAGTATGATAGTATACAACTAACACTATGAAGGTATTCGCCAAAGACAAATGTGGAAAGTCCAAATATTCACAATGAAGAATTTATCAAGAAAAGCTAGAAGGTAAACTATATTCATAACTCACTAAGTTCCTCTGAACTTATTGGTGTTATATTTATGTTTCAGGTATTGTCGTGTTAGTGTAAGTACTTGAGGAGGCGATGCCAGGAACATGCCAAAATAGCAACAAGTGGGGATACTATCCATATAGTGGGCATATAGGAAGGGTTCATGTTTAGAAATACTATACCCTTAGAGTTTGTCTTTTGTAACTTATGAGTTGTAATAAAATTTTAGCAAGCCCGTTACAATATGATAATTGCAAATACTTTCCTTTGTTCTTTTAGAATGAAGTTTTAATCAATTTAATGAGAAATGTCTTCAGTAAAGAGTCTTTGTCAAAGGTTTTGAGAATTTTGTTAAGTTTTTTGTGTAGTAATGCTTGAAACCCAAACTCAGTGAATCGGGTCAGGTGAGAGTGTTACAAGCCAAATTTTTTACTAGTTCATAGGGATAGCCCAAGCACCCAAACCATAGCAACCTCAACCTAAGGTGGTACAGCCTGTACTTCCTACACCTTTGACACCAGTCGTTAATCGGTTTAAAGGATATTCTGTGATAGAAATCTACAAGCGTGGCGCTAAAGAATTTCCTAGGGATAAAAGTGATGACCCCGTCACAGTAGAATAGTGGCTATCACACGTAGGCAAAGTGATTGCAGAACTAAAATGTACACCAACGAATAGTCTATTATGGAATGTTTCCTTATTGGTAGGAGAAGTGTATCAATGGTGGGAAATGCTAGTAAGTATATCCCTAGAAGAACAGATAGATTGAGAGGTTTTCTTGATGAAGTTCAGATAGAAGTATGTCAACCTGATATATGTTGAAAAGATGAAGAAAGAGTTTTTGTACATCAACCAGAGACGGATGTCGATAATGGAATATGAACGAAAATTCATCAGATTAAGTTGTTATGTGATGGACATGTTTCAGATTGAGAAAGCATTATGTGATAAGTTTGAGTGGGGCTTAAGGGATAAAATCTGTGCCCTGGTAGCAGCATCAAAAGCCTGTAGTCTAGCAGCCATGACAAGTAAAGCTCAAAAAATGGAAACAATTATTCAAAAAAGGAATAAAGGGAAGGATAGTGAAAGAAAGAAAGAAAGAAAGAAGCATTCTCTAGTTCACTACCCTTGACAAATTTCAAGACCAAAAGATAGAAGCTTCTCTACTCTAAGGAAAGATTTTCCACCCTCGAGTTTCTAACGGGAAGGAGGCGTATGATAAACCACCTCAATGGAAAGTACTGGAGGATCCAGGGTGATGAGGGATCCAATATGCAAGCATTGTGGAAGAAATCATCGGGGCAAAAAGGGGCCTGTTTTGTTTGTGTATCAATAGACCATCAAATTTAGGACAGCCCCTTAAAGGTTGATACCGTCTCGAAACAATCCATACGTGGGACTCCAAACGAGTACGTCTTTTAACTACAGAAAAAAGAAGAAGTGTTATTACTTGGTATATAGACCAATTTGGCAGGTAGCGTGATTTTAGTAGTATCCGCTAGGAAGGTTATAGTTAAAGGTGTAGATGCATACTTGACATATATTATGGATTTAATTCAGGTGAGGAAGGATATCAGCCGAGTACAAATTGTGAAGGAGTTCTCTAATGTGTTTCTTGAGGAGCTTCCAAGCATGTCGCCAGACCGAGAGGTAGAGTTCTCGATTGAAATAGTGCCTATATCTTGTACCTCATATCGAATAGTGCCATTAGAGTTAAAGAAGCTAAAGAAGCAGCTACAAGACCTTTTGGATAAAAGCTTTATTCGACCAAGTATCTCACCATGAGGTGTGCCAATCTTGTTCGTGAAGAAGAAGGATGAGACTCTTCGCTTGTGCATTGATTATCACCAATTAAACAAGGTAACTATAAAGAACAAGTATTTGCTACCTCGGATAGAAGACTTGTTCGATCAACTAAGTTGAGTTACTATTTTATCCAAAATTGATTTATGGTCTGGCTACTATCAAGTGAAGATTAAAGATGATGACGTTCTGAAAACTTTTCGTTTAAGTTATGGACATTATGAGTTCTTAGTGATGTCGTTCAGATTAACGAATGCACCAGCAATATTCATGGATCTAATGAATAAAATCTTCCAACCCTATTTAGGTCGCTTTGTCATTGTATTTATCGATGATATTTTGGTCTATTTTAAAAGCGTGGTGGATCACGAAGAACATCTGGAAATTGTGCTAAGGACTCTACGAGAAAGTAAGTTGTACACCAAATTTAGTAAATGAAAATTTTGGTTGAGAGAAGTTCAATTCTTCGATCACGTTATTTTTGCGGAAGGGATCAAAGTAGACCTTGATAAGATCAAATCCATGCTTGATTGGAATTTTCTAAGGAATGTCACTGAAATACGTAGTTTTCTAGGTTTCGCGAGTTACTACAGGCGATTTGTAAAAGGGTTTGTCATGTTGGCAACACCTCTTACACGTCTACTAAGAAAGAAGGAAAAGTTTGAGTGGACAGAGGCATGCCAGAAAAGCTTTAACAAGCTGAAAATAGTTTTAATGAAGGCCCTAATTTTAGCCCAGCTAGAGTCTGGCGTAGAGTACACCGTGTACACTCACACATCCCTAAATAGGATTGGATGTGTGCTCATGCAAGGAGGAAAGATCATGGCGTATGCATCTCGCTAGCTTAAGTCGCACGAGAAGAACTATTTGACCGCCTCTGGATGTACTAACATCCAGAGTAGAAATCTTGCACAAAATATATTAAAAAGGCGATATCCGCAAGTATATGGGTTAGGTTGTAATATAGTTACAATAGAGTAGGTGAGTACTCCGAGATCGTACCCAAGGGATGAGTGCACTAAATTAATCCTAACCTAAGCACAAATGGATCTAATTACTAATTTAAAAAGATTATATTACGATGAAGTATAAAAGATGGATTTTTAGGGTTTTTAATAATAAAAGTAAAAAGAACATAAATAAATAAATAGTGGGATATCAAATTGTAGAATTTATCAAATCCGAGCATGAGTGATTAGCTCACTTTAGTAATCATAATCAATTGTCACTTCGAGCTTCTTATTCAATCAATTAGTCGATACCCTAGCAGGATCTTTCGATATTCAACTAGAATAATGAGTTGGTAAGAACTATTTATCTCTCAACCTCATAATCCAGATCGATTTGGGGTTAAGGTGTTCATGGATAGGTCATACCAACTTTGGGTTAATTCCTACCTTAATAACTTCCTAGGGTTGTCAAGCCTAGGGTTTAAATTCATCCTTTCCCAAACCACTAATCTGCTAAGATAACCCTATAAAATATTTAATTAATCATACATTCACTCGCTAATTCCTCACAAGAGGATTAGTTCCTCATAGATGTCATAAACATTATAGACTTTATATATAAAATAGACATGAATAGCAATTCAAGAATATAAAGTTTAGAATAAACTTGATTTGTATTGAATATAATATCGAATCCTCATAGAGTTTGATTAAGTTCAAAAATCCGATCTCCCTACAAAAGTAAGAACAAAACTAAAAATAACCTAAATCCTTAGAAAAGGAAAAACTAAAAACTAAAACTATGAAGAAAATTATACAATATGAAAAGTTGTCCATAACATGTGTTAAATGAGCCTATTTATAGACTTAGAGTGGTCGTCATCCTTAACCCTAGGTCAGCTGGCGTTCTTGTGCTTAATGTTTGATTGTGCGAACCAAAACACCTTTGGCTCTTAATTATTTCCCGTACAATGGCGATGTTAAGACATCGAAGACAGTATGCTCATCTTCAAGGTATCTTTAAGGGTTTGTCGCAACATCCTCAGGCTATGTCATGACACTGAAGGGAGTCTTGAAATTCTTCTATTTTCTCCCTATGTTGTGACATCTAACTTTTCGTGTTGCAACAACGACCAGTACTGAGTTAGCACACCTTCTAATGGTCTCCTGCACACTCACAAAGCATATTAGCTCACCCTTAAGCCTCGTTCGGCCCCTAAGGTTAATAAAATATTCAAATTACACAATTTATTGAATGTAAATAGAATTACAGAAACTTAACCAAAGTTCTTGTATTCAAGCTCATAAAATGCGAAAACTACTTTAATCTGCTACACCGAATTATGGCAGATCACTGTCCAACGCATGACTCAGAGCTAGCAGCTGTAGCATTAGCACTAAAGATCTGGATACATTATCTCTATAATGAGAAGTATCGCTCGTTTTTGAGCCACAAGAGCTTGAAGTACTTGATGACACAAAAGAATTTAAATTTATTCCAACGAAATTGGATAGAGCTGCTAAAAGGTTACGACCTGACTATTGAGTACCACCTTCAAGCGAGTGTTCACATGTTAGATGATAGGTCACTAGAAAAATTGACTGCCTGTCCTACTGTTCTTTCTCAAATTCTAGAGGAACAGCTAAAATATACTAAGTGTGAAGAGTACAAGAAGCAGTTAGCGTTTGGCGATACTATGAGATTTACCCTGGAAAAGGATGGTGAACTTCGGTATATGGGAAATATGTATGTACCAGCAAGAAATAAATTGAGACAAATACTGTTAAGGGAGGCTCATCAATGACCCATTTTACTTTATCCAGGAAGTGTTAAAATGTCTCATGATTTAAAAAGCTTATATTGGTGGCTTAGAATGAATAGGAGATATCAGAATATGTTTCGAGCTGTTTGGCATGCCAGCGAGTAAAGCCGAAACACCAAGTTCCCTTAGGGAAGCTGTATCCTTTAAAGATTCCAGAGTGGAAGTGGGACAAAATCACAATGGAATTCAGTTCGAGTTTCCCTTCAGTCCTACCAAGAAGAATGCAACTTGGGTGGTTGTGGATCGAATCATTAAGTCAACCCATTTCCTGCTTATGTGCACAAACTACTCACTGGAAAAGTTGGCAGAGCTTTATTTATCGAAAATTGTACGACTCCATGGGATACCAGCATCTATAGTATCTGATTAAGACCCAAGGTTCACGTCAAGATTTTAGAAACAACTACAAAAGTCATTGGGAACCAAGTTACAGTTCAGTACTGTCTTCTATCCTCAAACAAATAGACAATTAGAAATAGTTATTCAAGTTCTTAAAGACATACTCAGAAGCTATGTAATAGATTTTGGAATCAACTGGGAAAAATATCTTCCATTGGCAAAGTTCACATACAACAACAATTATCACACTAGCTTAGGAATGACATCTTTCAAAGCACTATACAGAAGAAGGTGTAGATCTCTCACCTGTTGGTTGGATCCCAATGAGAAAAAGATAGTTGGTCTTGACTTGGTGTGAGAAATGGAAGAAAAAGTTTCTATTATTCGAACTCACTTAAAAGCTGTTCAAGACCGACAGAAAACTTACGCTGATAGGAAGAGGGAAGATATTACGTTTGAGGTTGGAAACAAGATGTTTTTAAAGGTGCCTTCCTAGAAAAAGGTAATAAGATTTGGAAAAAAAAGAGAAGCTAAGCCCACGTTTTATAAGACCATACGAGATACTAGAGTGAGTTGGTCCAATGGCATATAGATTAGTGCTACCACCAGAACTGTCGGAGATTCATAACATGTTCTACATCTCCATGTTGAGAAGATATCGATCAAACACAGACCATGTGGTACAAGTAAAAATTCTAGAAGTGGAGCCTAACCTATCTTATGACGAAGAGCCTGTTCAAATTTTAGCTAGAGAAGTGAAAGAGATGAGGAATAAAAGAATTCCACTAGTAAAATTGTTATGGAGGAATCACAACATGGAGGAAGCCACCTGGGAAAGGGAAAGTTTAATGAAAGAACAATACCCATGCTTTTTCACAGGTAAGAATTTTGAGGACAAAATTTTCTAAGTAGGGGAAGAGTTGTACCAACCCACCAGCGTAGATCATACTAATATTTTTTTGGTGTATAATTGAGTAAGCCAGAGTAGTATTAGGGTGAATTATCAACTTAAGTTTTGGGTTGGCGTGTTTCATTAATTCTTTAGTACACTATTGAGAGGTTCAGCTTGGTGGAATTCACCATTTCGCGAACTTTAAGGCTAACGAACTTTAGGGTTTGACAGACTCTTTTATAAGACGATCCATGAACCCCAGATGTTCTGGGCAAACTTGCTAGTTCGTGGAGCGGTAAGATTGCCTTATATGGAAACAATAGCTTGATGGGCATTGTTAGAGTTTAGTTTAGACCTAGTTGGAATTGAACTAGAGTACTGTAGATGACAACTTGATATGTTTAGGTAATCGAATAACCTATTTAATTGGTTGCCCAAGTGTGCAAGCAATGTTTTACCACTCTGATTAGTGGTAGTAGTTACATTTTGAAAGGGTTAGATTTCAAATCTTATTAGGTAAGCTTAGTCTCTAAATTCAAGGTTGATAATAGGGTCTTAGACCTTTCCAGTAAGCTTATTATCGTTGTTTGTGCTATAAAAGGGTGTTTATAACCAACATGTTTTACTTTTTTTCTTTTCTCTCTGTGTTCTCTCTATGTCTTTAAGAAATTTATTTTAAGTCATCTTCACTAGAGGAGACGAGGAAAATATCCAAAAGCTTGTTAAAAATCATTGATAAGTATTAACAGACTGGTAATTTTTTAGAAGCCCTTAGGATGTTGTCGAAGAGATTTACGTCTTTTTTCCAGTACATGCATGGTTAATTTATAGTAGATAACGGGTCTGATAATTATGATTATTTCTTATTTAGCTCAAGAAGCTAGAGAAGGTCTGAACGATCAAGGCAAAAGACCAATAGAGTAGATTTTATCCTGAAGGTTCTGGTGAGTTTCTTTTTGCTTCCTTTGGGTTTTAAAAACTCTATGATATGGAGTTGTGTAAGGTAAGTTGTCTCTGCTGAAAATATGTCAATGTGTTGTGTATTAACGAGTCAGTATTGTGTGTACATGGCCATGGTCACGGTTAATGCCCACCTTGTGTGCTAGCCTAGTACCAAACTATTTGCGATATGTGAAAATGTGGAAAGAAACTTTATTTGTGATGCCTTCAGTAAGGCAGCTTTATTGCAAACCGGACTGGCAGGTCACGCCCCAACGATATGGGAGAACACGTGTTCAATATGACAAGGAATATGAATAAATATATGCGGTTTTGATTTTTGAATTATAGAGTTGAGGTTGGCACAAGGTTGGGTTAATGGTAAGCACATATGATTGAGAGAAGTATGTATGAATAACTAGCACGTGTCCACTGAGGATATTGTATGTTATATTTGTGATGTGTGCGCTAGTAAGCTGTACTGGTAAATTGGCGTAGTGTTACAGTAAGACGAAGTTTAAAAAATTACTTTATCTTTTATTTGATCATAGGTAACCTGATAATTATGTTGTGTTTTTAAGAAACCGAGTAAGTTCAAATGAACTTACTCTATTACCTTTCTTTCCCAGGAAATTGAGTATTAGAAGAATATCTGTGGATGAGGGATTGTGCCAGAGTTGCGACTATAAGTGAGCCACTTATCCATTTTGTATCATGCATGGTTGTTCGACGAAGGGCATATTCACACGTTTTGTGTTCAATTTGTGTTTTCGCTTCACGAATATATTATTTTGTCTTATAAAGTGTAATTGACCTTGTTTATATATATTTATAGTCGGCAAATTCCCCTGGTTTTGAAATTTTCAAAATTTTCTTTTCCTAAACGTATTCGAATTTAATGGTAGAATCTAATTAATGAGTAGTTTAGTAATTCTTATTACTATACTTAAAGATGTAATACCAAACTAGAAAGGATTAATAGTTTTAACGTAAAGGGAAATCCTTATAACTGCTTTTCTCAAACTCTGAAACAAGTCCAGGGTTTTGAATCTACCAGTAATGCTCCAGTTCGTTGGGCCGACTGTTGACTATTTGGTATACACCATGTCTTCCTAATGGGCTAATGGATGTTACACTTATGGTAAATTAGGGCTACATTGGTAAATAGGAATAGGGAAAGTAATTGTAGATTTTTTTTTAATTTGATAAGATTTGATTTTGTAATCTTGGAGACTATGTAAATCCCTTAATTGTAGATAGGCTTCGATCTCATCTGTTGATGTAACTCAATTTATACCGTCGATTTTGGGGGAGCTCAACTATAAATAGAGAGTCTCCCCCTCAATTGTAGTAATCCATTGAATCCATTGCATTTCATTCTTTAGTAGTAAATACTAAATTGAAAGCATTTACTCAAACACCTTGTGTGCATTACTTTTCTATGGCTAATATGCTCTTTCAAGCTTCTTTTGTCTTTGAGATTGCTTCTGCTATATTTTGCTGCCTTAGAGGAATTCTGCAAGAATCCTCACTTTGTGAAAGTTAGGCTGACTTAGGCACATTTGAAGCAAAGGAATCCCCTAAGGCCACACGGATTGTGAGACTAAAAGTCTTGCCCCTTGACAGCAACAGAATATTAAAAGGGGTAGACATAAGTTTCAATAGCCTTGCAAGGTATCGTATATTCTCGGATCATTGGGCTAATAATTGCATCCCACGTCTCGTTGCTTAATTTGCAGCAATTACCACTCATGGGGGCAACCTACAGATGGTCTTGAGACACGGTCACTTTAAAACCTACCTCTCAACTAGGGGAGGGGACTATTATTATACCTCTACCTCGATAGGGACACGTGACAACACAAAAACCAGTCGGAGAGATCCACGAGTAACCCTCTGCCTTGTATTGTCTAGATGGTCACTTAGTGGCCTACTATCTCCCCCCAACAGAAGGAACCATCCATTCTTGACCACCTAGTCGAGTCCTCTTTTAAGCCATCCGTTATTAACAGGTGTGCACTCTTCAAGAGGGGACCACCCTAGAACTATCACCTCTCCTATAAATAACTTCAAAGCACATCATAAAAAAGGGGTCTCTCCTTTCCTTCCAACAAAACCTAAAAGGCCAAGCCATCATCCTCTCCTCTCGATTCTCCCCTCCACTCTCCTACTTTTTCGACTCTTAGCCTAACATGGGTGAATCGATCTTCCTCGATATCATCTCCTCCTCTTTTTCCAACATCATTACCATACTTTCCTTTTTTTTCAACCTTGTTGATATAAGATATCAACAAATATAAATTCAATCCGACTATAATGCACGTAATTAAAACTACTCCCTAATTTAGCGACTAATTAATTATGCGCCAACCGCTTTGGCATGCAGTTCAATTCACTTAATTTTTCCCCCAACTTTAGTTTTTTGTTCAATCATTTTCTCCCAACTAAAAAAGAAATTCACTTCATCTTCGAGAAGCCCCGAGAGTTAATGAATCTTTCTCGCTACTACAACTGAATTAGCTAAAATCCAAAAGCACTATTAGCATTGTTAAATAATATTTCACTAGGATTTATAATTTCATACATATATATATATATACTCTCTTTAGCCAAGTAATATCATCATATTAAAAATAAATTTTAATTTTAATTTTTAAATTTCTAACGAAATGAATAATCTAATTGACTAATAATATATATATTTGAAGTTACAACTAATAAATCATGAATTAAAAGAACTAACAAATTATATCAACCATCATAAATAGAATTAAATCATTACAAGCATTAAATTGATAGCTTATGTAAAAGTAATTCAACTCAATTAATTTAATTAATCCATACATAATTCCGAGACTTAAATTTAAAAGCTTAAAATTCTAAAATAAATAATAATAAAGTTTCGTTAATAATAATGTATATATTTTTATACCTTTTTTTTAATAATAACTTATATATTACTTCCTTGTTAGATTAATAAATGTATACATTGCCTCAAGTAATTAATTTGTTCATCATTGAATCAAATCTAGTAGGATGGTCCACCGACAACATTGAATAATTAATTTAAATTTATCAAATGTTTAGCCGTGTTTTGTATTAAAGTTCGTTTGGTTTGTTTCATCTATTTAAACATGTTACTAAAATATATTCTAAAATAATTTTGATTAATAAAATTGGCTTTTAGAAAACTCTATCCAAAAGACTTGCATTCAACATAAGCCAGTTTTATTAATAAAAATATTTTTAATTATAAAATATATTATATGTTTGCATTCTTATTAGCATGTTTTGTTTTAAAATAGAAAATTATATTTTCAAATACATTTTATTGCTTTTTTTGGTTAACCCGTTGAAATGACATTTTACACTACGATCCATTAGTTATTGCTTCACCGACTAGCTTTGAAATTGCATCAGTGAACGCCACAAATAATGGGCCCCGACCAACTCCCTCGCTAGGTGCGTGCTTGTGCCTCCGGATGGGCAGTTGAAGCTGTACCAAAGATAATTTAATGCGACATTTAGAAACCACTTATTTCTTCTGCTACTATATATACACATCTATGCTACCAGGTGTATGTCAACAACCTTTCTGCCTTTTTCTCCCTTTTAGCATATATACAATAGCAAATACAGCAATGGCTTCCAGTGGGCAGCTTCATGTGGATTTCGAGCTCAAATCTCCTGCAGAAAAAGTGTGGGGAACCATTAGGGACTCCACCACGATTTTCCCTCAAGCCTTGTCCCATGATTACAAGAGCATTCAAGTGCTAGAAGGCGATGGCAAGGCCCCTGGATCTGTTCGTCTTATTAACTATGCCGAAGGTAACTAAAACAGTAACTTAAATTGCCAATTTAAATGCAATACGAGGCATTCATTGATGCAAATGTACCTAAGGGTTGGACTTCAAATTTTTTTTTTTTTTTTTGCATTTTTGTTTGCTTCATGGTAGGGTCTCCAATCGTTAAGGTATCAAAAGAAAGAATCGAATCAGTGGATGAAGCTGAGAAGAAATATGTTTACAGCATCATTGATGGGGATCTCCTGAAATACTACAAGACTTTCATTGGCAAGATCATTGTGGTTCCCAAGGGAGAGTCGAGCTTGGTTAAATGGTCCTGTGAGTTTGAGAAGGCAAGTGAAGAGATCCCTGATCCAAGCGTCATTAAGGAATTTGCAGTGAAGAACTTCAAGGAGATCGATGACTATCTTCACGGTAAGGCTTAGAGCGGCCAGGCCATGCCATGCCATGCCATGCATGCGCCTAGCCCTTCTTAATGGATTCTCTCATGTTTTATTAGTAATAAAATAACATGCAAGGATCCCACTTCAGAATATTTGTCTAGGATCCATCCTTAATTAGTTCATCTTGTTGAGTGGTGACTTCTTGCTGCAAAGTAATTCTGTTGCTTTGTATTTTCAATAATAATTTATGTATTGCCATGGATTTTCTTAATTTCCTCTATATTGTTTGTGAACTTATGTTGCGCACTGGATTCAAAAAGGTAAAAGGAAAAAGAATGCAGCAAACAAGAGATAATTACATGAGCAGGTAAACAAATTAAAGAAACCTTCAAACAAACACCATAGCTGTTTTAAACACTCCAATACATAAATACAACATATACAATTTTTGTCATTTTTTTCACAGTTTTTTATTCACACAGAAACCACATATGACAGTCATTTAAAACTTAAGAATCTGTCCTCAAACCTCCAAAAAGTAGGGGGGGGGGGGAAACACAGCAAGTAGATTTACATTTTACAGTGAAAGGCCATCCTATCAAATGTATATACATGTAATAGAAGGGGCTTCTACAAAATCACAGCACCTTCTGGTTTGACAGGTCGGGCCTCTTGCTGTTGAATCCTTTTTTTTTTACAGAAAAAAAGGGACACTTTCACCTGATTTTTTAATTCAATAATAGTTGTAGAGGTTGCTTGGCCTGGCTCTAGACTTGGGCATCTTCGTTTTCCTGCAACAGAGGGGCCTTGAGGTCTGAAATATCACCCACTTTTTCAACTTCACGCTCTTTACGAAGTTCCTCTTCCCTGATTTGTCCCCACATCACAGCATAATATCCCGTTCCTACTATTATTGTACCTATTACACTGTACAACCTTTTTGTATCAACAACATATAAAGATTTGAAAGGTAAGAGAAAAGGGACAAAGATTTTAATTACCTTCCATAATGAAGACTGTTGGTAAAGAAACAGGTTCCAAGAACTGTTGCAAAGACTACCCCAAAGGGCTTGAACATAGGCACATAAAAAGGGCCTTTCATTCTCGTACATGCTATATGAACGTTGCTACGGATAATACTCCCAAATACTCCCTATAACCATCATTATGGAATCCATTAGTCACTAATTTTCTTTAACTTGTAATGTTTGGTGTTAGCCAAATTTCACTTTCTTTTTTTTTTTTTGGGGGGGGGGGTGGTCTTACTGTCACAATAATGAGTAGGAGATCCCGCTTGCGTTTCAGTTTCCATGCATCTAGATCTCCTTCCATGATCAAAGAAAAAACCAGGCACTGGATAGTCCCAACTACGCTATAAGACGAGGCCACTTTCATCACTTGTGGATATTGTTTGACGGTTCCCATCTTACAAACAAAAAAGTTGTATTGTTTTTTAATGATAAAAGGAGACAAGGTTTCAAGGCACAAAAACCAAATACTGAGCTTAGTTTATTTGTGGACCGAAACCTTGTACCTGAACAATATTCCATACTGAAATCGACAAGGTAGCAGCCGCAAGCAAAATACCCCCAAGAACCCAACGATCTGGCGTCGAGTAGAAAACAAAAAGTTTTGGTATAACTTGAAGGTGGTGGTCAAGTGAAACAGGTGATGGTCGTGTAAACGGGCCTTTGTATAGTTCTACAAAAATTGCACCTGCGATTGATATAAAAGTTCCAATCATTTTGGCTTGGCTGCTTGTGCTTCTCCAATCCAGCCTTGCCGTCCTGTGATAATTATGAAATTTCAGCCAACACTGAATAAGATGTTCCAATAGACAGTTTTTCTTTTTATCTAAGCATCCCACCACAATGATTTTGACCTTCCCTCAACTGATATTTATTTTCTTTATTTACAATATTTGAAATTTAAGAGTTACTAACAATTGAGTCCAATGGGCCGTGGTCTTCACTTCCTTTACTCTTTAAATCGTATAATGGAAGTGATAGGTTATTTCGTTTATCAATTATTAGATTTAAGGTAATCACATATATCTATAAAAAAATCATATAAAAAGTAAATGACAATTTAGTTAAAATGATAATTTTATTATATGCAACTTTTTTATTTTATATTTTATATAAAATAAAAAAATAAATTCTTGTTATTTTATAAAATAAAATTTAATAATTTTTTGACTTAATTAAAACGCGATGAATAAGTAACACTAAGCTAACTCACCGTATACATACCATTCAATATTCTAACTATATCATTATCATGAATCATGCATGGGTGAACCCGTAGATATCTGTATTCAGTTTGTACTCGTCAACTTTGAATATTAAATATGTTTTCTCACTTCTTCTTTTTAAAAAGAAACTGAAATAGACAAATTAAAACAAAAAGGAAAGAAAAATGGAGATGGTTGGGAGAAAGTTAAGAACCTGAGAATGATGGAAAGCAAGAAGGAAATGGTAGGCATCAAGAGGCCCATTGCGCATACAACGATTGGTGAACTGTAGCTTAACCCGAGAAATGCAAGGTTCTGAGAGATTGCAACCCTACAAATCAACACCAGGATATAAAAAATAAAAATAAAAATAAAAAATCAATCCTCACTTTGAAAATAGCTTTGACAGTAGCAGCAGGAACATTAGAAAAGAAGAGAAAACTACCCTGTTAAACCCATGAAAAAAATACGAAAGAGGAGTGGGAAGGTGAAGAGCGATTGTTCTATTCTGCAATTAATGGGAAAGAAACAATGGTGAAGAAGTGGGTTAATGGAAAATAAAGCATATGCATACGTCCTGTAAAGATACATGTAGAGCCTAGAGAGGGAGACACAGACACACCTTTCCCCACGATGATAAAGGAAGGAAAAAGGGAGTAGGAGAATGGAGCCAACAGCATTGGTATACACCACAAAAACAAAAGGGCTGATCCCAGCCGTTAAGGCTGTTTTGGCCAATATCGTCAATGCTATGGTGCAACCCTCCATTATGAGCATCACCGCAAACGGTGCCACTTCACTCATTCTCTCTCTCCTCGTCTCTTCAACCATCTTCTCTGGTTTGGCCGATAAATCAAAAACACAAAACAACGAGAGGTAATGAAGCCTAGCCTAGCCTCTCATAAAGTCAAGTTGTTCGCTTGTTCTTCTGGGACTGTGTGTGTGGGGATGCTATTTATAAAGAAAGAAAACTTTATTTTATGAGGAGAAGGCAACCACAGCCTCAGAGTAGCCCTTGGAAGAAGGGTGAAGCTACTTTGGAAGTGAAAAAGCGACTCGGTTAAATAGTTATCTGATTCCACCTCCAACCAGAGGCGGAGTTGCTGACATACGCATTCCTTTCTCTCTTTTTTAAATTTTCTTTTCTATTTGTTTAAACTAAAAAAGTTGGCTATATGTTTTCTTCTAATTCGTCATCAATAATTATGTCACACCATTAGGAAAATAGTAATATTGTTAATGATGTATCAAATGACAAAAAAATCTTTAAAATATAAATCTTTAGTTAACTACGGGCCATAATCTTAATTGTTTTTGATTTTATGGTTGAAGTTTATGGTCGACATTCGCAATGGCCCTACCTTAAATGCATTATAATAAGCATACTGACCCATCCACATGCCTCAAGGGACCTAAACTTCTCAGCCAAATCTGTATGATTAATCCTACAGGCCAAGGCTGGTACTCTAGATTTAAATTTATGGCACAGGTGAAAAATAAATATTATTAAAATTCACATAAAAATTAATCATGATGGTAAAATTAATTATTTATTATGAATGATATTTCAAGTTATAATTTAATTTATATATAAAAATTATTTTAATAATTGCTTAGGAGGGTAAATAACAAATCAAACGATAAAAGAAGGCTAATGGAAGAAAATAATTAAATATATGTACTGATTTGCTACAACTCAAAAATTACGCAGCATTCAAGTTATTCATTAGCTTACAAATGCTTGATAAGCTGGTTTATTCTACTTTACTCACTGACGAAGCGTCCGCGCTGCTATATTAGATATTTTTTTGTATCTGCCATGTTTTCTGATTTGAATATCAGTTATGGGAATATGAAAAGCAAAAAAAAAAACTTAATGATTTTTTTCATTCTAATTTTACCCAAAAAAAATCATTTCAACTTTTTATTTAACTTTTTATCTTTTCTAATCCCTAAACTTATATTTTTTTATCAAGTCACTTCAAAATGAATGGAAAAGTTAATATTTGTTAACTTTGTTGACGTAGCATACACGTGAATTACCACTTGAATGACATGTTAGTAGGGGTGAGCACTCGATCGAATCGAAAATTTTCGAGTTAATCGAGTTTTCGAATCTCATTTTATCATCCTAACTTTATTTGAAGTTTTCTCGAATCGAGTCGAGTGAGATGGAATTCGAATCGAATATATTTGTTCGAGTTAAATTTTAAAAAATAATTTTGGGTCCTTGTAACCATTGTCACCCATCGTAATAAAATTTGTCCACCTTAATCAAATTTTTTATTAACTTTCATCACTTCATAATTTATTTATTAATTTTTTATATACTGGTTAGCTTCTTTGCTTGCTTAGTTGTTTCAATTATCTTCAGATTCTTGTCACTATGTATTTTAGAATTAAAAAATATATTAAATGTAAAAATATGATTTTTTCATAAAAGTTTTTTTAAAAATAAAATGTGAAATTGATACCAATATAAATTTTTAATACGAATATTTTATAGCATAATTAATAATTCAATTTTAATATAAATATTCAATATGACTAAACAATTCAATAATATAAATAATATAAAATGTGAAATTTAATTTAATAATATAAATAGTAGATATAAATAAAATTATTACTATTTATGTTTAGTGATTTTTTTGGATATTTTGATTTTTTATTTGGAAGTAAAGGGTGAGAAGTAAAAGTTTAGGGGAAAAATAAAAAGTTTTGGGGAATAAAAGTTTGAGGGAAAGTAAATAGGGGGAGTAAAATTTTGGAGGGAAAATATTAAAAAAAATTGGAGGGGGAGGGTTTGGGATAGATGGGAGGTGAGATGGGAAGGGAATAAAAGTTTTAGGGGAAAAGTGGGAGGGAGTAAAATTTTGGGGGAAAATAAAAGGTTTTGAGGGTTTTTGGGAGTAAAATTTTGAGAAAAATAAATGGGAGAGTAAAATTTTGGTGGGAAATGGATTTTGGGTAGATTGGGGGGTTGGGAGGGGAGGGGAGTAAAAGTTTTGGGGGAAAGTGGGAATGAGTAAAAGTTTTGAGGGAAAAGTAAAAAGGTTTGGGAGTTTGGGGTAAAAATGTAAATATTATAGTTTGATATTCGAATTACTCGAATTATTCGAGTTATTCGAATTCGAAAACTCAACTCGATTCGAACTCGAAATTCGAAAAAAAATTCGAGTTGATTCGAATAACTTGATTTGTTTAACTCGAAATTCGAATTATTTTTCGATTTTTTCGAGTCGAATCGAGTTTTGCTCACCCCTACATGTTAGCATTTAATTAATTTTTTAATATTTTTAAAATATTAAAAAATTATTTTTTATAAATTTTATATATTTTTAATAATTTTAAAGTTTTTTAATTTTTAAAAATAATTTTTTGAATTTTTAAAATTTTAAAAAAATTAATCAAATGTTGACGTGTCATCCATGGGTATGCCATGTCAGGAAAGTTTAAAAAGTTAAATTTTACATCCAGTTTTGAGTGATTTGACAAAAGACATAAATTTATAGACTAAAAAGATAAAAAAAAATTAAATTGAGGATTAAAATATTTTTTTTAAATTGGAAGGGTCAAATAAGTTGTTATGCCTAAAAGAGTTATTATATTAATCAAAATTAGGATAGCAATCATTAGAGTAAATTCGAATATTTTTAAATACTTTATTTGTATTTTACAAATTTAAAAAATATTCAAACTCATATATTTTAATTATTATCTACACTAAATATTAACCCTCGAATATTCATAATTTGAATCTATTTTACATTTGTAAATGACAAATTTACATTCTAATGTTCGAATTTATCTTTCACATTACTCTTTAAAATTTCTTACTAAATACAGATATTTAATAGATTCAGATATCCGATGGTTAGCTTAATTCAAATAATAATACTTAATTTTATGTGGATTACAAGTATATTTAATTTTTTAAACTAAATTTAGGAATTTAAATTCAAATTTTATAGAAATGGCAAATATTCAACATTCCTCAAATTGCTTTGCTTTTACATTAAGTCCAAAATTATTGGATTTAATTATCGCTATATTGGAAAATGGTGGTGATAATTAAGGTTGAATTTGGTTAATGTTTTTCTTTTAAAATTTTCATAGTATTTATATTATTTATCAAGTATTGAATTTACACTATAACAAACAGATGACTTAAGACGTGTCGAGATCGTGTCTTTTTAAATTGACTCGCATCAATATGTAGATATGCACATAAATAGCGTTTCCTTAGGTAGGCACTGAAGAGACATCACCGCGAAGCGTCTCCTTAGGCCTAACTTAAGGAGACGCTTCTGTCGCGTCTCCTTGGAACAAACCAATGGAGATGCTATGCTGCGTCTCTCTAAATTGCCTATGGAGACACTTTCTTGTGTTTCCTAAGATGTTGATTGTAGAGACATCGGTCATCATCTTCGTAGGTTTCTAAATTGTTTTGCACAACTTAAACACTGAAATGTTCTGTTCTTGCTTTCTTCATAGGTATTTTGAATCTTGCTTTCTTTCTTCTAACGTCAATCTCTCATTCTCCTTAATTTTCGCTTTCTTACGAATTCACGATATTGGAGTAGAGACAACGGTATGTCCATCTTCACTATCTTGAAAATTTATCAATCCATATGATTTCAAATTCACTTATATCAAGTTTAATGGGATTCTTTTTTTTTTTTTTACTTTTATGTATATATATACATTGCATGAATGAATTTCTGGTATAAGTATTTCATGTGTACGTATGCAAATAATGAATAAGTTTGTTACTAAATTTGTTGTTTTAAATCGATTTTTTTCTTCTTTGAATCGATTATTTGTTGTTTAAAATTGATTCTTTACTTATTTGAATCAATTCATTATTGTTGTTTTAAATCGGTTATTTGCTTCTTTAATTGATTCATAATTGTTGTCTTAAATTGATTCTTTACTTCTTTGAATCGATTGTTTGTTGTTTTAAATCGATTCATTACTGTTTGAATTGATTCTTTATTATTTAACTCCATTCAAACTCCAACATAAATTCACTACTAATATTCATTTGGTCCCTTATCAATACTTACACTGGTGTAAGTAAGTTCTTTTTCCCTCAAACCTCTTGTTGAACTTGTCGGAGGTTCCCCCAATATTCTATTAAGGGAAAATACATATATACACCAGTGTAAGTAAGTTTATTGAATTGATTGTTTGTTGTCAAATATATAGGTATTTTCCTTTTATTCTTTAGAATTAACCAATGGAGACACT
The DNA here is from genome assembly GCF_007990345.1 of Gossypium hirsutum. NCBI lineage: Eukaryota > Viridiplantae > Streptophyta > Magnoliopsida > Malvales > Malvaceae > Gossypium > Gossypium hirsutum. Next base: position 62,052,520 of record NC_053438.1, on the reverse strand, counting down.
AGGCTGCATCTCTCTAGATTACCTATGGAGACACGAGAAAGTCTCCTAAGCTGTTGATTGTAGAGATGTCAGTCATCATCTCCGTAGCTCTCTTTCGATAAATTGTTTTATAAAATCCCACTAAAGCCCTCCTCTCCTATTCATCAAATTGTTGCCTCCAAATATTTTTCCCTCCTCTCTCCTCTTTAACTTTCCCTTCTTTCAATTTCATGTGGAAGAAAACAAGAAAAGAATGGAAGCTCTCAATCTTCAACAACTTTCTACACTTCTTCGTACCCCATCTTTCAAACCCTTTTTGGTTTCATCTCTCTGCAATTCCTCCTTCAATTTTTATTTCTTTATTTATTGTTTTTACTAATGAGAAGCTTACTTTGTATAGTTTATTTAATCCCAGGCAGAGAAAATAGATGAAGCCTCTGACAGTCGAAAAACAATTGGTTATGGTTAGAAAATCGAGTTGTGTCGCCTTCAAACCCATCCCCGATTTACCAAGAAGTGAGTGATTTCCTCGATTCTCTTTCATGTGTTTAGTTAAAAATGAGGGCATTTTTCTTACCTTGATCTCTTTAAGTAGGTTCTTGTGGATAAAGTGATGATACCTAGAAGGTAATGCTTGTTTGGAGTTTTTTATTTTTGTTTGTATATTTTGGGTTTAATGGCTTTTTGATGGCAAATTTAAGGTATCTAAGCATAAGGATTTGTCAAACCGAGTGTATGCTTCAGATGAAGCTAGAGTAAAGGCTTTGGAGAAAGCAAGTAAATTGGAATCTGGTTTGGACACTCATTCTCCTATCTTCATTAAGTTCATGCTTCAATCACATGTTACTAGTGGATTTTGGCTAGTTTGTTTATCATTGTAATCTATTTCATTATTCCTTATTCAATATACATATGAAAGTAGAGCTAATAATGCCAGCCAAGACATGAAAATACAAAAAAAAAATGTCAACATTTATATAATCCAAAATATTAACCAATCAAAAAGTCTACATATGAACAGGAATATATACACGAATTGTCATGATAGCTATGTAATAGTATCATTGATTTACTGTAATACCCCAAAAATTACTACAGTAAGAAAGTAAGATATTATCCTTGATATAGTAAAATAAGAAAATAAAATGACAAAAAGGGAAATTTTGAGTTATGTCAACATTGGGAAGTATATTATGATATATTAATTCAAGAAATGACTAAATCACAAAAGTGAGAAAAGGTTTGTGGCCCAAGAGTAAATACTTAAAATTTGAGGGGTTAAAGTGTAAATATAAAAAATTTGAAGGACCAATAGCGCAAATATTTTAAGGGTTGAATGATCTAGAAACTAAGGAAAATGGATGAATTAGGACCAAATTGAATAAGTGGAAAAAGTATGAGGGGTTAAATCATAATTTTACCAAAATAAGTTATGAGTCAATGGAGGAATTTTGAAGAATCATAAGAGGCAAAACGATCATTTATCAAGGAAGATAATTTTGAAGAGTAATGATGATGTTGGTGATATTTTAGATTAATTAAATAAATATTAGTTTATTAATATTTTGATTTTATTTTTAATTATATTTTATTATTATTTTATTTAGTATATAAGGAAAGAAAGATGAAGAGAACATCTTTCCATGCTACCAATGTGAGAAGAGAAAAGAAAGAAAGAAATTTTCTTTTCTTTACAATTTGATCCTTTCACCAAAAATCCACCATTTTCACCAAGAATTTTAAGAAATTTTCATAGTCACCAATAGAGAAAAGTGATAAAGAGACTATGGAGAACAAGAAAATCATCTTGGATTCAAGAAAATGGAAGTTGGAGGAGAGAAAATCAAGTTAAAGATTGAAATAAATAGGACAAGGTAAGAACATCAAGATTTCAATATATTTTTAAGTTTGATATTATTGAAAAAGCATGAAAATGATGTTAAAGTAGAGTTTTCTTATATCAGGTTATATGTTCTTGATATGTTAGGGAAGGGAAATAAGAGAAAGTGATGGGAAATATTGTAGAGAAAGGAAAGGAGGGTGTTATAAACTTGGTTATCAACATTTTGCACTAAAATAGTTTTGGACAGCAGTAGTCTGACTTTGAAAATTCACCAAAAATTGTAGAAATTGAATTAGAGGTTAATTAAAGCCTATTGAGTCTAGTTTTACATAGAAGAAATGTTGTAAGCAAAAGAATTTCATATTATGAGATTATGAATTTTTGTGAGACAAGGTCAGATTGATTTCGGGTTCCCCTGTTCTGACTTTGGAAAATCATCAAAAATTGTAAAAAAATAATTAAGTGTTTAAATTTATATGTTTAAATTATTAATGAGTCTATTTTCAAGTTAAATAAATAAAAACATCATCCAAACCCCGTACTAAGAGATAATTAATTTTTAGTAAAGAAAGATTGAAGTTGTCAAACAACAGAATAGGGACAAATTTGAAGATTTTACTGTACTTATTGGTTAAATTATAAATTCTAAAATTTTTTATGGTAGAAAGATATTTGAGTCTAGTTTCAAAAACATCAAGCAGATCTTAATTTAGAATTCTGTATCTCAAGTTATAAATAATTTAGTGACTATGATTCAAGTGGACAGCTTTAGTATGAATATATAAGCATGTTATATAGTAAAAGCACAAGATTCTAACAAATATATATACATTAAGGATGTGGAGTGGAGATGAGAAGGAGGAAAAATATATATGAACATTCAGCTAGCATGGATTTACATTAAAAATGGCTAATTTGCATGTTTTAGGCTCACAGACTAAATTAAATAAAAGTAAAATTTTAGGGACAAATTTGTAAAAATGTCAAAAAGGACCAAATTGCATGAAATGAATTGTTATATTTTCTAAATTAATATATTGAAATAAATTATTAATATCAAATGGGTTTAGAGCTTTAATTTTTTTGTATGATGATATTATAAAGTGATTTTGTTAAATATTAATGTTAGTATCAAATTGTGAAAATAGTTAAAATATTAGGGTTTAGTATTAAATTTATATTTTATTAAGGGCTGTATGATAGCCTAGAATATTTTTATAAATTATTAATTGAGAAAAATTAGTTTATTTGATAGATTAACTAATTAAGGGACTAAATTGTAAAAGTTGTAAAAGCTAGGGAAATTGTGTAAATTCAAAAAATTGAAGGGTATAAATTGTGAAATAAATTGGAACTGAAATATATGCTAATGAATGAGAATTTTTATATTTTAGATCAAGATTTCGTAGATATTCGTGAAAAAAGAAAAATAGCGAAATAGTCCCCGAATTCCTACAATTATTATAATTCAATTTAGGTAAGTTCATATGGTTAAATTTTAATGTTTATTTATTAAATTGATGAATGTTATTATATATATATATTCATATCTATTGTTGAAAATAAAATTATTGTTAAAATTATGAAATTGAATTGAATGTTTAAAACGAGTGGAACGCGGGATTGAGTACAATCGTTTTGTGGCAAAGAATGAATTGACGGTAAATGCAAAGGATGAATTGACGGCAAACTATCTAAGTAAAACTGAGGTTCAGCATTTGTTGTGAACTTTCGTGTTTACTGTAACACTCCTAACCCGTATACGTCAATAAATTAGGATTACGAGGCGTTACTGGACAAAACACAACCTAACACAGACATTCAGTAGAATTCAAGAATTTTAGATCTATGTTAAATTAGTCAAATATTAGGTAAGTATAATTATAAATTCTACTTTAACTTTTTACAACAAAACATAACATTTCAGTTCAGTTAAACCATAAGAAAAATAAGCTAATTTCGTATGGCTATTAATTATATATATAGAGTACATTAAAGTACGACTCCCAAAATATTATCTAGCCTATACATGCCATAAGTTAAAATTTAAACATTTCAATACCGAGATAGTAGATAGAGTGATGATCTTCGCTAATGATCCCCGAGTCTGCAGCTTGATTTTTATCTATAAAACAATTGGACAAAAATAATCAAAGTAAGCTTTTATAGCTTAGTAAGTTTATAACATATCTAAAATACATATAAATGAACATATGTATAAACATTATATGCTTATAATCAAGTTACAAACATAATCCTTAATTGCATATACTGATTGCTAGTATACTTATCATTTGCATTTCATCGAATGCATATCTATGATCTTTCAATTACATATGTCAGAAAACATATATTGTTACTTATCAACTACGTGAGCCAAATGCACATCTATACCTATAATCCACATATGCCGAATACATACATATATTCAATAATTCGCATAACAACCAATATATGTGCCTACTAACTAAATACAAAGATCCAAACGTTTACATGCTCATCAAATACATATAAACAAAATCATATATATATATATATATATGTATCAAATGCATATAATCACTTAATTTAACAGATTCACCGGCACTTGGCCTGCTAGGCTTATAGCCTGATTCAGATCACCGGCACTTAGCCTGCTAGGTTTATAACCTAATTCAAATCACCGGCACTTAGCCTGCTAGACGTATAGTCTAAACAATTTCACTGGCAATAAATCCGATTGATACTGAGCTTTAACAAAAGAATCTCAATTCACAGAAGTTGTATATCATATTTGTATATAAAATCCACATAAAATTCAGCTCAATAATCATAACTTATATCTTTAAAATACATGGATAGATATAAATCCCAATCATCAAATCTAACTTAAATAATTCAATAATTCAACCGAAACACATTTATATATATAACCTCATACTTTAGATTCCACTACTAATATCATAAAATTTAACTTATAATATTCTATGTACCTTTAACATTTGAATTCCATATATACATATATAATTTCATATACCATTTCAATACAAGGTCTTATACATGTACATATATACTTATTCGAATCTAACAAACATATATTACTCTATACTTATATTCGAAACAAGAACATATACCTATATACTCATACATATTCGAATTTAACATATATATATATATATAAATATAATTTCATACTTATACTCAATATAAATATTTATTCATAAGTACACATACTTATTCGCTCCAACTTATACAACTATTTTATACTAAATTCACACCTTATTCACACATACATGCATATGTTCGAATATATCTCATACCTTTGAAATTTCATAACTAAATTCAATACAACAAATTTTACATGTATATACATGTATATTCGAATATAATTTATAAATATATGTTCATACCTAAATTTATTACAAGGACATTTATATGCATATTTGCATATTCATAGTCATTCGAATCTAACATATATATGTATACATAATTTCATACTTTCAATTCAAATTTTATACTTTTAAATTTTACTCAACAAAAATACAATTGATATACATACTCATATACTGATTTAATAAAATTAAATAGCTAATAGACTTACCTCGGATATCAGCGGACACGATCGACTATTCAACTACTTTCGTTTTCCCCCGATCTAAATCCGTTTTCTTCGTTTCTTGATCTAAACATATTCAAATTTAATTTTTTTATTCATCAAACCATTCAATTAAATCCAAAAATACATAAATGGGAAAATTACCATTTTCCCCTGACATTTTACACTTTTTGCAATTTAGTCCTTTTTGTACAAAACACAAACTACACAAAATTTGCCCACACTAAGCTAGGGCCGAATGTTCCTTATCTTTATACAAGTCCACACATTTCATTTATTTCACATTTTAATCCCTCAAAAATTTATTTTCACAATTTAGCTCTAATTTCTCAAATTCATTAAAAATTCAAAGACAAAACATGTTAATCTATCACATATCTTTCATTTTTCATCATCAACTATCACAAAGTTCAAGTATTCATCAATGGCACATTTCAAAATCATCAACAATTCACAAAATTAAAACATGGGTTTTGAAGAACACAAAGCAACGATCTCAAAAACGTAAAAATTATTAAAAACCGAACAAAGAACTAACCTCAATCAAGCTTTTATATGACCGAATGTAGCTAGGTTTTTTTTATTTTTCTTTTGTTTAATTTTGGCTAGTGAAGAAGATGATAACCCTTGAATTTTTCTTTGTTTTTTAATTAACATATATTAGTTTTTTTATTTATTTACCTTATTAACCTTTAATAAATAATTTATATTTCATATAACATAAGGATATAATTGTCCATAGCCACCCACTATCATTTCAAATGGTCTAATTGACATTTAAGACCCCCATTTTTTAAAAGACAACAACAATTAGGTATTTTTAGATTTAACCCCTAAATTTTCATTTTACGCAATTAAACCATTTTTATCAAATTGAACATTCAAACAATTAAATTTCCACAAGAATTTTTCACACCTATAATTTAACATATAATAGACACTAAAAATAATATTAAAATATTTTTTTGATTCGGATTTGTGGTCCCAAAACCACTATTCCGATTAGGGTCAAAACCGGGTTGTTACATTTACTTTCCGTTTAGCTCTCACAAGCTTCTGTTAACTCATATGAGTTTCAGGTAACCTTTATGGGTTTTCGTTCAGCTCTTTTGAGCTTCAGTTTAACCCTTATGGGTTTTCATTCAGCTCTTTTGAGCTTTAGTTTAACCCTTATGGGTTTTCGTTTAGCTCTCATAACCTTCTGTTCAGCCTTCAGGATTTTGAAAACAATGTACTCATATCCATAAGTTGTTCTTCGAATGGTAAGTTATCAGGAGTTGTCTTGGATGTATATGAAAAAACAGTAAAAGATGGTATGTATCATGAAATGTATATATATATTAATATCTTGGTATGTTGATACATGAATATTATATAAGTTGAAACGAGTAATAAATTCAAGTGTGACATGTTGAGATAATAAGGTTATTGATGTTGAAATTATATGAAATATGTTCAAGTACGCTAACAAGTGTTGTTGTTTGATGCTTATGCAAGTGCCAAATTTCTAGTTGAATGGTAATATGTTTAATTACAAGATGCATTGAAATAGTAAGTGCTCAAATGAAAATATGCTTGTGCTCATGAAAGAGTGGTAAGGTTTAAGTTATGCAATTTCTTATGAAATGAGTTATCATGTGATTAATTTGAAAAAGATCTATGTTTAAATGCACTAGCTTGTAGTTATGGTTGAATGATATGCTTATTACTGGTGTGTTATGCATATGGAATGAGTGTGAAAAGTAAAGAAACACAAATGAAAATAAAGAAAACTTGGAAGAGTTAAAGTTGTTTAAAATCCTACTATGCTAGGAATAATTTTTATAAGTGATATTGTAGATTTATTCGCTTAGTGAGTTGTTAAATATAGCTTCATGAGTACTGGGGTATCAATATTGGATTATTCTTGATATGTATAAATTTCATATGTGAAAAGAAATATTATGATTAAAGTTTATACGAGCTTACTAAGCATTCATTGCTTATGTATTTGTTTTCCTTTACTTTTCAGATTATCGGAAGCTCGATTGGGTTGGAAGCTTGTTGGAGTTGTATACTCTATCCATTGGTTGTATCAGTACTTTTGAATGTTTTGATTTTGGTTATAATGGCATGTATAGGTATTTTTTTTAATAATGACCTATATATTATCGAAACCACCTTTTTTGAAAAACAAAAAATATAGTTGACGGTTTTAAAAATGAAAATTGGGAGTCGCCACCGATTTTTTTAGAGGTGTGATCGGGTCACATTGGAAACGATTTTAGGTTTACGAATTTTGAGAAAATAGGTTCGGGAGTCGGTTACGTACGAGAAAGGGTTAGCACCCTCGTAACGCCCAAAATTGGTACCGAATTGATTTGTTTAATGTCTCAGTGTCGAGAAAAGATTTTTAAAAAATGATCCTTCCTTTTTTATTAATGCTAATTTTATAAAAGATGCTTGGATAAATCGAGGCGAATGTTAAAGACCTCCTCGTCTCAGAGTAATAAAATGTCACGCCCAATACATTAGGACACAACATCTTTAATCCTCGAGAACAAGCTTGTCTTTTAATTTTCAAAACTCGTGTGGTGAAGTTTTAAAAAGGATATTCAATTGCTTTAAGTCAGATGAAAAATTGAAACCCAATACGTTAGGGTACAATTTCTCAAAATTCATAGCATTGAGTATAGCTTTTATTATATTTTAAAAAAACCCTCATTTCGAGAAAACGACGTGTCACATCCAATATATTAGGACACAATGTATCGAATTCCTGAAAATGAGTTTTTGGTTTATGTGTTTTGATTAAAGAAAATTTTTGATTATTTAGATTCAACAAGGAAAGTTGGAACCCAATACGTTAGGGCTCGCTTCTCTTGAGGATTCCAAATTTTGAATATTACGTTATTTTGAAAGCTTTTGGATGAAATGATTTTGATACTTAAATGATATTAAACGTAATTCTTTTGAACGAAATAAAAAGATTGAACAATGATGTACAATGCGAGATGATGATTCATAAATTAAAATGTATACTAATGAATGTCACACAATCAATAAACATAAATGAACAATACAATATAATGATGGTAAGAATCTCATATTATATGTTGGTAGATATTAATACTAAAAGCTAAAGAATTAAAAGGAATATCAAATAAATTAATATAAACAATCTTTGAAATAAACCAAAAAATGAATAGCATACAAGGGCAGAAATTGCAAATTTCTAATAAATCACATGCACAAAATTTTATCACAAACAATGTATATATACATACGAATTTGAAATAGATTTAAAGGAAGATAAAAATAAATACTATGTGGAATTTTGATATTAAAATGAATTTCGAAGTAAATAAAAATACATGTGTAATTTACCAAATATTATCCATACATTAATCTAACTAAGTAACATATATGAAATGAAAAGTTTAATGATAATACGAATGATACTAGAATTAATAAATAATAATGATATTATTACTAAATTAATTGATAAAAAACGAAAGGGATTAAATGAAATTAAAAACAGAATTAAAAGAGCCAAATGAAAATAAAATAAAGTAAAGGGGCCGAATGCAATGCGCAGATAACTTGGGGGACCAAGTGGGAAATAATCCCCGTCCCTCTAAAACGCAGCGTATAGTCTGGGCTAAGATGCAACAAAAATAAAATATGGGGGCTAAATTTAAAGGGGATAAAAACACCTATTTAAACACGCTATAATAATCGAGGGACCACTTGCGCAAATCGCCCAACAAGGGTCAAAACGCGCGGAACCTCCCTGGGTCGGGTCACCACGCGGGTCGTAGGCCTTTAAACGGCGCCGTTTTGGAACCATTGTCTTGGCATCAAACGACGTCGTTTCTGGTGTTGTCTATAAACACAAAAAAAACCTAAGTATTAGCCCCCCTTTTTCTTAAAAGAAAACCTAAAACAAAAGAACATCCCCCAGGCGCCACTTCAACACCGGAGTCCCCAACCATCTGGCTCCATACCGGAACCAACGAGGGATTCGACGGCGGGCTTACCCAGGTACGGGCTCTTCCTCCTTTTATTTGATTACTCCGTTTATGAAAACCAATCCAAAGAAAAAAGAAAAGAAAAACAACAAATAAGAGAGAAAAAGGAAACTCGAATCGGAAATCACCTCAAAAATGCTATACTTGCTGTATTTTTGAAATTTTTGTATCTCTGTATTGATGTTGTGAGTGTTCGTAACATTTACAAATTTTGGAAAATGGCTTTATAGCCGAAGATAAAATGAAAATAAAAAAATACAACAAATATCTTTTCTCTTTTTTCTCTTTGCTGCTGTTTTCTGTTTGTTTTTTTTGCTTGTTTGCTTGTGTGTAGGTACGATCGTACGGAGCAATGGACGTGGAGGTGTGGCACGTGACGGTGGTGCATGCGCAAGGGAAGGCCCTGGTGGTTGCGGCACTGAAAGCTCGCTGCTGCTAGGGTTTGATGCTGATTTTTTCTGTTTTGGGCTATCGGGCTGGTAATTTGGGGCTGGTTTGGGTTAAAACGGGTTGGGCCATGTTGGGCCTATGTATTTGGACTGTTATTTAATTTGGTATTTATTTGTGCGCGGGCCGGGCAAATATTGGGCCTTACAGCTGCCCCTCTTTAGTTATTGTCATGTAACGGGAATGGAGCAAAGACTTAAGGCCAATTTTGCCCGGTCGTGCTGGACCTTGGTGCTCTTCTTCTTCAAGTAGTCTCATTCCAACCTGTTGTATCTTCAGAGGCATAGAAAATAATCTTCCACCTATTCCACTGCGGGTTAGGACTTGTAATCTTCAACCTATTCCACTGCTGGTCAAGGAGATAGGACTTGCAATCTTCAACCTATTCCACTGCTGGTCAGGGAGATAGGACTTGCAATCTTCAACCTATTTCACTGCTGGTCAGGGAGATATGACTTGTGGCTTAAATCTGCTTCCTTACTCTTGAAGATAAGATTCACCGTCTTCGATCTGCTCCGCTACTGCTTAGGGAGACAAGATCTGAAATATTCATTGATCTGTTATCTGGGGAACATAACCTGTATAATGAACCTAATTATGCCCAATAATTAGGATGTCATGATTAGAATGAATCAAATGCTCTTAACTAGGTATGTATGGATGATGTTTGTATGAATGCAGAATATCATTTTTTAGAGTGATCCTTCTTTATCGCTCAGGTTGTCATTGCTTGACATTTATTATGGCTTTAACTCTGACATGCTATAACGCCTTCTCGCTTGACCGGCTTTTCTGAAGAAACATTTAGCCATGTTGCTCCCCACTGTAAACCTTAAAGTTTAATCCATTGGGGCGCCAAATTTTGTACCATCATTCTCCCACCGTAATCCAAGGGTAGAAATATGTGGCTTTTCCTCAATCCTTCCCTATCTCAATTCAAGGATAGAGAAAATGAAGGCTTCTTCTCTCTAAGGAAACCCCTTTTATTACCTGGTGATTCTTGCCTACTTGCTCATTGAAGCCTTATCACCGACACGACATCTTGTCATTTTGTTAAATCAATGCTTGCTTAACAAAATCTGAAGGGATAGTCTTAATTTAGACTTTTCTTCCTTTAAACCTGGTGCGTTCTAAACAATAGTCCTGTTACAGGTTACTGTATTATTTAGAAACTTCTAGAGTAATATGCAAAACTTCCATTGTGAAATTTTTATTAGTCCATTAATCATTATTCCAATGCAACATGCTTGCGATAAGAATGTAATGATGGGTAGAATAATATTGATTTGAGAACTTACCTTGAAACGAATAAGTTATCAAAGATAGTAACAAATGAATTGATTGGTAACGTGTATCTTGCAAAAGAATGAAGTATTCCAAAAATGATAGATTCAAATATAAATAATATGAAGACTAGGTGCCTCAAATATCGCAGCTTGAACTTCTCTGTACAAACTTTCTGAAGACCCTTCTGATGTTGACTTGTGTCTAGGAGATCTACAGTACTCTGTTGATGCCCCAAGACGTCGCCTACCTTTTTCTGTTGGTTCAGGTATAGCAAGATCATCACATGCCTTAATTTGGTCAATAATTCAAGTTGTTCGGATCACCTTGTGCACTATTCGGATCCAAAATTTGAGCCGCCCCTTTCAGGTTTTCAACTCAAATCCCTTTTGGTCTCAAGACGCCTTTTGCGGGTTTTCACCTTGCCCTCTCCATTTTTCTTTTTCATTTTTCATCTTTTTTTTTGAACTCAAAGCGCCCATTGCCGGTTTTCACCTTGGTCCTTTCTCCTTTCTATGCGAAGTATTTCTTGACTGAGTCCCAGTTTATCGGATTGGGCAAGATCTTTTTCAACACCAGGTCCCCCTCCTAGAATTCTTTGGGACGAACTTTTTTGTTATAGGCTCGCATCATTCGCTTCTGGTACATCTGTCCATAGTTAATGGCTTTTAGCCTTTTTCCTTCTATTAGATTCAACTGATTGTATCGAGATTGGATCTATTTAGCCTCATCTAACTTTAGTTCAGCTAGCACTTGAAGAGAGGGGATCTCAACTTCAATGGGTAATACTGCCTCCATCTCGTAAACTAGAGAGAAAGGCGTTGCTCCAGTAGACGTCCTAATAGATGTTCGATAGGCAAGAAGAGCGAATGGTAACTTCTTATGCCAATCTTTGTAAGTCTCAGTCATTTTCCCCACAATCTTCTTGATGTTTTTATTAGCTGCCTCCACTGCACCATTCATTTTCGGGCGATACGGTGACGAGTTGTGGTGTCTAATCTTGAATTGACTGCAGACTTCCGCTATTGTGCTATTGTTCAAGTTTAGTGCATTGTCAGATATGATTCTTTCAGGCATTCCATATCTATATATGATCTCTTTTTTCAAGAGCTTGCTGACTGTTGATTTCGTGACATTAGCATATGAAATAGCTTCTACCCATTTAGTGAAATAGTCAATAACCACGAAGATGAAACGATGCTCGTTAGAAGCTTTTGGCGATATGGGCCCGATAACATCCATTCTCCACATGGAGAAAGACCATGGAGCAGTCATAACGTGAAGAGGTGACGGAGGTGCGTGTATTTTGTCCGTATAGATTTGGCATTTATAGCACTTCTTGACATAATCAATGCAATCTCCTTCTATGGTGGACCAGTAATAGCTGAATCTCATAATCTATCTAGCCATTGTAAATCCATTAGCATGTGTTCCACAAATGCCCTCGTGGACTTCTTCTAGGATTTTCTTGGCTTCCGCATTATCCATACATCTCAGTAGTACTTCATCCTTCCCTCTTTTGTATAAAATCTCTCCATCTAGGACATAGTCTATGGCTAATCTCCTTAATGCCCTCCTATCATTCTCCATGGCCTGCTCAGGGTACTTGCGATTCTTCACATATTGTAATATGTCTTGGTACCAAGGATGACTGACCTTTTTCTCTTCCTCGATATTGTAGCAATAAGCCAGGGTCTCATAAATGCTCATCCGAATAGGTTTCATATCTTCTAGCTTGTTTACTTTGATCATAGAAGTTAAAGTGGCTAATGCATCAGCCATTTGGTTCTCATCTCGTGGAAGATCGTGGAAAGTAATGTCATCAAACTCTTCCGTCAATTCGAGGACCAACTTTCGATACCTGACTAATTTGAGGTCTCTCGTCTCCCATTCACCCTTGAGTTGGTATATTACCAACACAGAGTCCCCATATACCTCTAACGTCTTAATTTTACGTTCTATAGCTGCACAGATGCCCATGATGCACGCTTCATATTCGACCATATTATTTGTGTAATCAAAATCCAACTTACTGGTGAAAGGATAGTGGTCTCCAATTGGGGATACCAAAACTGCCCCAATCCTATTTCCTACGGCATTTGAAGCTCCATCGAAATTTAGTTTCCAAGGATGATTTTCTTAAGAACCTTGTTCAGCAGTTTCCACGCACATCAAGTCTTCATTTGGGAAGTCAAAATCCAGAGGTTCATAGTCTTCTAAAGCTCGACTGGCTAAAAAGTCTGCTATTGCACTCCCTTTAACAACTTTCAAACTTACACAGACTATATCAAACTCGGAGAGCAAAATCTGCCATCTAGCAATCCTCCCATTCAATGCAGTTGACTCCATCATATATTTTAAGGGGTCTAATCTTGAAATTAGCCAAGTTGTATAGTAGAGCATGTATTGTCTCAATCTTCGCGTCGTCCAGATCAAGGCACAACATAATTTTTCAATAGGCGAATACCTCATTCACAGTCGGTGAATTTCTTACTAAGATAGCATATCGCCTTCTCTTTCCTCCCCGTCTCATCATGTTGGCCTAACACGCATCCCATGGACTCATCAAACACTGTTAAATATAGGATCAGTGGTTTATTTGGGTTAGGTGGTGACAAAACTGGGGTACTAGACAGGTACTGCTTTACTCTGTCAAAAGCTTTCTGGCATTCTTCATCTCATACACCTGGGTTATTCTTCTTTAGGAGACGAAATATGGGATCGCATTTCTCAGTTAGTTGCGAAATGAACCGAGCAATATAATTTAGCCTTCCTAGAAAACCTCAAACCTCTATTTGAGTACGCGACGGAGGCAATTCTTGTATTGCTTTGACTTTGTCTGGGTCAATCCCAATCCCTTTTTCACTGACTATAAACCCCAGAAGCTTTCCGGACTTAGTCCCAAAGGTACACTTGGCTGGGTTAAGCTTGAGCTGAAACTTTCTTAACCTTAGAAATAGCTTTCTCAGGACTTGCACATGTTCCTTCTCTGTCTGAGATTTTGCAATCATGTCGTCGACATAGACCTCTACTTCTTTATGCATCATATCATGGAAAAGGGTCACCATGGCTCTCTGGTAGGTAGCTCCGGCATTTTTCAAACCAAACGACATCACCTTATAACAGAAGGTTCTCCATAGGGTTATGAATGTGGTTTTCATTATATCTTCAGGATGCATCTTAATTTGGTTATATCCCGAGAAACCGTCCATAAAAGAAAATAATGAGTATCCCACCGTGTTGTCCACCAATGTGCGGACGTGAGGCAAGGGAAAATTATCTTTCGGGCTGGCCTTATTTAAGTCCCTGTAGTCTACGCACATTCGTACCTTTCCATTTTTCTTAGGGACTGGTACGATGTTGGCCACCCATTTTGAGTACTTGACTACTTGTAGGAATCCAGCATCGAACTATTTTTGCACCTCCTCATTTATCTTTAGTCCCACATCAGGCCTCATTCTCCTAAGCTTCTACTGCACTGGCTTGCAATCATCTTTTATAGGGAGACGGTGTACTACAATGTCAGTATTCAGACCAGGCATATATTGGTATGACCATGCGAAGACGTCCTTGAACTCCTGAAGTAACTCAATGAGGTCTTGCTTCGTTTATTCGGTTATGCGTGTTCCCATCTTTACTATTTTTCCTTCCTCGAGGGTCACAATCTCTACCACATTCTTATAAGGTAGGATCTATTTTTCCTCCTGCTCTACCATCCTCAACAGGTCTGGAGATAAGTTACTATCTATGTCGTCTCCAAAGTTTTGAGATCCATCTAAACATATGTCTCGTTCAAGAGGGTTTTCTGGGTCCATCGCAGAGTCACTCATGTCATTGATATCCGAAGACCTGTTACAGGTACCAAGGAGTAAACAAAGAATGTGAAAATTTAAGTATATTTATTCGCATGGTATGATTGATAAAAGAATGATTTGGAAGAATATGAAAGAATCCGCAGTAAGTACTCATATAAAAGAACGAAAGAATCTTAAAGGGAATATCTGTTTCAAATAACTGCAAAGATGAATTTTATTAAGATAATGATGTTCTAACATAAGCCTATTTCACAAAGGAATTCTCATTGTTTCTAGGTTAAAAACAACAAGTGTGTTTTGAATATTACTCTGAGAAGTATCTAAAAACTTCAGGTATCTCTTCTGCAGTCCAATTATTCAAAAAACTCCTAGGTTCATAGGGACGGATATCCAATAAAGTCCCTTCTTTATTTTTTTCCTCATGAATGGCGTCGATGTGAACATTTTCCAACATCCCATTGATGCTTACTTTTATCAGTATCATTCTCTGAGGATGAATAATCCCTCCTGATAGAAAAGTCTCGGATATGTGGGGAAAGGTCATAGGCTCCCACTTGACTTCCTTTCCACTCAAACGTGTCGTTCTTCTCTCCTGCCTCTTCTCTATTTCCTTCTTCTTTTGTTTCATATTTGGTCTGTAGCCTAGGCCAAAGCGATCAAACTTATCCTTCAGTACTGGCGCCTCAACTCTTCCTTGTAGATGCCTTCCCAAACCTCTTCCTGGCAAGGCTCCCATTCCTACCATCAACTGCAGACCCATCTTTGTGGTCTTAGATATTCTCGGTACCGGGATTTTATCTCCCTCGGTAATAAACATTACGTTCACGAATTTTAAAGACTGGAAAGAACATCCTAGTGCCTCATCATTGGTCTCCATATATGGTGTATTGTTAGTTACTGTTGCGATGATATCTTCTTCAGCACTTATCGTCACCAATCGACCTTCTGACACAAATTTCAACTTCTGATGAAGTGATGACGGCACAGCCCCTGCCGAGTGTAGCCAAGGTCTTCCCAACAAACCGTTGTAAAAAGGTTTGATATCCATTACCAGGAAGTCTACCTCATAAGTGGTTGGGCCAACTACCAATGAAATCTCAATTCTTCCCATGATTCTTCTTTCCGTTCCATCAAATGCCCTTACTATATTCTGACATGCCCTCATATGTGAGCTATCCACGGTAGTTTATCTAGGGTGGACAGGGGCAATACATTTAATGCGGACCCATTATCAATCAGAACTCTCGGCAACGTGTACCCTTTACATCGGGTGGTAATGTGCAAAGCTTTAGTTGAGCCCCTTCCTCCAGGAGGTATTTCGTCATCATTGAAGAAGATAAAATTGTCAGCACTTATATTGTTGACCAACCGGTCCAACTTATTTACTGAAATGTCATTGGCTACATACGTCTCATTCAATACTTTCATCAACGCACTTCGATGTGCCTCAGAACTTAGGAGCAAAGCTAACACCGATATACGCACTGGTTGTTTATGCAGTTGTTCCACAACACTATACTCACTGTGTTTCAGAAATTTTAAGAATTCCTTAGCTTCTTCTTCTTGTATTGGCTCATTGATCAACGGTTCAGGCACGATTGCTTTTTCTCTCTTTTGTTTTTCTGTCGAAGATCCTTCTTTTGTCGGTTCTGCTCAGGGGTTTATCAAGTCGTAACGCTTCCCACTACGCATGTGAAAGCCTATACCTTGATCCCCTTCTACCATAGCAGCCGAAGTCTCCTTTCCTGGAACAGTTGTGTTGCATTAATAGTTCCATGAGACTTTCTTACTATCTTTGTAAGGGAAAGTTGCAAGTTTCTGAATGATGATTTTCGGTGTTATACACGTCCTAGCTTCACTATTCTTAGGTCGCGAAATGATGACCACAGGATAATTAGCTTTTGGAACTCCCGCCGTTAATTTCAAGGCGCATATGTTTTCTTCCTCTTGAACTTCTTCATAGAATTCCGTCTCTTTGTTATCTATCATGCCTTGAACCAAAGTTTTGAATTCTGTACAGTCTTGTATCTCGTGTCCTATCTCCTGGTGGAACTCACAGTAGTTCTCTTTCTGTTCATAACTCTTTTCCGAATCTGCAATGATTAACCCCCTTTTTTTCATCTCCTTTCAGACCCATCTCAAAAGGGTTCTTACCTCTACAACGTTTGTCTTAACATTTCTCCCCATGTTTCCACTCATCATGTTCACCTCGTTATGATTAGGCAATGGGTCTTCTGCATTGGGCGAATCATCTAACTTGACAACGCCCATACCGATCAGTTTCTCAACCAGTTTCTTGAAGGCTATGCAATTTTCTATGGAATGCCCCATAGTCCCCACATGGTAGTCGCACTGTGCGCTCGCATCGTACCAATTAGGGTACGGCAGTTGTAGGGGTTTTAGATAATGAGAGGCAACAACATGTGCATCAAATAACCTCTGATACGGCTCCTTATACGACATTACGATTGGCGTGAACTGAAGCTTTTCAGTACTTTGCCTCGTTCTAGATTCTTGTCTTGATGAGCCTGACTGGTTGGCTGTAACCTTCCTCAGTTGATTCACCGTAATCGACTTTGAGTAACCTTTGTTATATGTACTCGCGTTGTTTATCTCATTCTCCTTTTTCTTCTAGGCTAACCTTCGGTTACTTTCTTCTGCATCAATCTTCCCGCTTCTGATAGCATTTTCGATCATTTCACCATTCATGACTATGTCAGAGAAGCTTTTGGCGGCACTTCCTATCATGTGTGTGATAAACGGGGTTTTCAAGGTGTTAATGAAGAGCATTGTCGTCTCTTTCTCCAAGAGGGGTGGCTGAACCTGGACTACAACCTCCCCCCACCTCTATGCATACTGCCTAAAATTTTCGCTTGGCTTCTTTTCCATGTTTTGCAAAGTGATTCTATCATGAACCATATCTGTTACATGACTATATTGCCTCATGAATGCTTGAGCTAGGTCCCTCCATGAACCAATCTTGGTACGGCTCAATTGATTGTACCATTTGGATGCTGCCCCTACCAAACTGTCTTGGAAGCAGTGTATTAGCAGCTGATCATTGTTAATGTAGCCAGTCATCCTTCTACAGAACATAGTGATATGAGCTTCGAGACAGCTAGTTCCATTGTATTTTTCAAATTCAGGCATTTTGAATTTGGGAGGAAGTACTAGGTCCGGGACTAAGCTTAGATCCTTAGCGTCAATTCCCTGATTAGTATCAGTGCTTTCCAAGGCTTTAATTTTTTCCTCCAACCATTTATAACTATCTTCCCACTGTTTTGGCAATTCCGCATTCGCCTTTTCTTCTTCAGTTGTTTCATCAAAATCGGGAATAATAGGATTAATTGGGTTATCTTCCGGGTGTAAACTAAATCCTCTCTAGAAAATCTTGGGGATTGTGACACCAGTTTGTAATCGTTGCGGCCTAATTGTGACAAACGATCCTTTCGGGTATATTTCGGCCTCGGTTTATGCATTTGGTGGAGTAAAACCCGGAGAATACAACGGATCCTCCTTACCTTTTCTAGGATTGGCCATAAGGCCCTTTCCCTTGTCTACTCTTCCTGTCAGTAGATGGGTTAACTCAGCCATCGCATCTTTTTAAGCTTTGATCAATTTTTCCATCATGTCTTCTTGGATTTTATCTAACCGCTCTTGAATTTCTACTTGTAACCGTTCTTGCATATCATTTTGCATTTGCTCCAATTTCTCTAATATTTGGTCCATTTCCTTAGTTTTTCGGTGAGTGTCGTATTGGTGCTTAATTGGTAAGCTTTTGTCGGTTTCCAGATTAGCTGTAATGATTTTAACCGATCAGGGTCTTTCGGTGGACTCTAATGCATATGATGCAATGTAATGTGAATACATGAATGCAAAGAGATGTCATTTCTGATTCAATTCCATTTAGAAAACTTTACTAGAAAACAAAATTCTTTACATAAAACAGATTACATATATGTTTTTGCCCTAGTGCTCAGAACTTTAATTTTCCTAAGTAACGAAGCTAATTCCCATCCCCAACTTAATTCCAGCTTATACTTTACGCTCAGTGCATCGACTTGTACTGCCAAAGTCTGCAGGTGATCAGCTACCTCTCGAATTTGAACCACGGCTTATCCCACGATACGATCTCTGTTTTTGACTTGATTCTGAAAGTAGTGAAGTTGCTCTCTCTGACGACTTTCGTTGGTTTCCAGGTACTCAGTCTGTATTTCACAATTTCACAATGTCGATTCCAACTCTTCTATTCTTTCTTTCATTTCTTTGATCTTGCTCAAGCTCGCTCTCAATTCCATCGCGGAATTTCGACTTTGGTACTGATGAAGAGACCTTTCTAATTCAGCCACTCTACCTTTTAGTTCAAATTTTTCCTTTTGGTTCTCTGACAAACTCTTCTCTAAAGCTCCATTTTGCGTCTGAACCTCTCGGAATTTCTTTGCCCATCCATCAGTCTTGATCCTTTCTTCCCGAATCTCTTGACGCCATTATTCTGAAGCTTTCCCTAGCCCAGCAGTTCTTATTGATAACCTCAACTTCTTATAGTTTGTCTTCAAACTGTCCAGATCTTCCTCAACTTTGTTCTTACCTTTTCTTAATTTCTCAGTCTCTAATTTTTAAACATCCACATCTAATCCCAAGTGCATCTTTTCTTTTTCCAATTGCTCGATCTTTTTTTCAAGCTCTGTATTCCTCTTCTCAAAATCTTGCTTGATAATTTCCAATTCAGAGGGAACAACCCGCAAATGTTCTTCTCTCGATGGACTGTCTCCTTGACCTGGTCTTGGGATATTATCATTGATTCTTCTAACCCACCATTCATTTTTATTCAGGAGTCGTCATCGGGCCTACAGCCAATCTCTTCATCCGTCGAGTTTGGTCCCATGCATTGGTTATCTTTTGAATCTTCTTTTTATAGCCATTGTCTTTATATGAGTATTCGAACTCAGCTAAGCCTTGGGTCGCAGGTATAAACTGCCTTGACCCGTACTGTCTTAGCACCATCAATGGAGCATAACCGACAGCTCCCCAGATTCCAAGTAACAGGACCCAATCAAAATTTCTAAATCGGTACAAGATCTCATCCGGAAGCAACCACGGGGCTCTCCACTCAATGTCCTCCTCACGAATATTCTGAAGAATGACCAACCATTTCTCTTCCGAGATGTCATCTCTCCTTAGTGTAGTTGCTACCTCTTTTAATGGCGAATAATTTTCAGACAAGACTCGATACGAAACCTTATCAATTTTCCAAAAATGACTGTGGAACCATGCAAGTAGAAGCTGCACACATCCGATGAATCTGCCTTCACCCGTCCTTCGACATGCATTCAATGACCTGAAGGTTTCAGCCAAAATTACTGGTACTGGTGTAACCCTCTTATCAAGTCGGTCAAAGAGATCTGAGGTCGCCTCATCTACGTGCCCTAGTGCCTTAGGGAAAATTACTAGCCCATAAATGCTTAGAGCAAAGACATCGACCTTTTTCCTCGCATCAGGGTGCCCCAAAATCAGCTCTTGCAGGTTTTTCCAAGGGATGCATTTGCTTTCCCCCTTCTGCTTGATCCGTGCTGTGACCCACTGCTCACTTATTCCGGTGATGTTCATCAACTTCTTTACAAAGGTTGGGACATTAACGGCTCTAGAGTAGACTTTATCGACTTGGATCTTTGGGCAACGTAGCAAAGCTGTATATTCTTCTATAGTGGGTACCAAATCAACCCTTCCAAAGGTAAAACAATCATACCCGGGGTTCCAAAACTGAGCGATGGCCCGGACCAAACGTTCGTCTACCTTAATGTCAAGTAGATACGTTAAATCCCCAAAACTAGAGTTGAACAATTGCTCAGTTTCGTCATTCCAATGGTCCCATATTACCGTTAATTCTTGAAGGCTATTTTGCGTTACACTAATACGGGTGTAGTTCCATAACTCCGACGTGTACCCTCCGGCTAGACTATCTCCTTTCCCTGATTGTGTTTTCTTTGACCACACACAGATAGCAGCATTGTCCTCTACTTTATCAAGAAATCCGTTCTCCATGCCAAGCTTTCTAATTTAGTAATCGAACTTGAATCGACACTCTTTTGAGTATGAAATGACATGCAAACATAACAAAAACACCATAAGTTAGTGCAACATAAAAAGAAAACTTCAAGTAAGTAAAAAGGAATCAAACACCTATCGGGGCTACCGCTAGGGTTTCCGCAGTACTATCAATGGTGGGCTCCTAGGTTTTTCTATATGCAGCTCGGTTCTAAAGTTAAGGTACCCGAACCAGTAGATTCCTCGATCCTCACACATTATAGGCTCATACGGATCGAGTTCAGTTCAGGGGAATACATTTCCCTATGGCTGCACAGAGATGAAAATCTCACGAAGACATAGGTACGAATGTATCCCAGAAGCGACCCACTATCTTGTACGGAGGTGAAAACCTCACGAAAGACTAGTTTTTCACTCCCACTTAAAAGGGTAAGACTAAACAGTCTTCATGCAATATGATGCCAAGATATAAAACTCGATTTACAGTGATCATACAATCAAGTGCAAAGGCAAGCTCGTAATTTTTCAAATCAAATTTTCAATTTTCAAAAATAAGACAAAAACAATCAATTTTGCAGTTTGACTCTCTAAATGTCCCCAGCGGAGTCGCCAAGGTGTCGAAACCACCTTCCTTGAAAAACAAAAAATGTAGTTGACGATTTTAAAAATGAAAATTGGGAGTCGCCACTGATTTTTTTAGAGGTGTGATTGGGTCACCTTGGAAACGATTTTAGGTCTACAAATTTTGAGAAAATAGGTTCGGGAGTCGGTTACGTACGAGGAAGGGTTAGCACCCTCGTAGCGCCTAAAATTGGTACCGAATTGATTTGTTTAATGTCTCAGTGTCGAGAAAAGATTTTAAAAAAAATGGTCCTTCCTTTTTTATTAATTCTAATTTTATAAAAGATGCTTGGATAAATCGAGGCGAATGTTAAAGACCTCCTCGTCTCAGAGTAATAAAATGTCACGCCCAATACATTAGGACACAACATCTTTAATCCTCGAGAACAAGCTTGTCTTTTAATTTTCAAAACTCGTGTGGTGAAGTTTTAAAAAGGATATTCAATTGCTTTAAGTCAGATGAAAAATTGAAACCCAATACGTTAGGGTACAATTTCTCAAAATTCCTAGCATTGAGTATAGCTTTTATTATATTTTAAAAAAAACCCTCATTTCGAGAAAACGACTTGTCACATCCAATACATTAGGATACGATGTATCGAATTCCCGAAAATGAGTTTTTGGTTTATGTGTTTTGATTAAAGAAAATTTTCGATTATTTAGATTCAACAAGGAAAGTTGGAACCCAATACGTTAGGGCTCGCTTCTCTCGAGGATTCCAAATTTCGAATATTATGTTATTTTGAAAGCTTTTGGATGAAATAATTTTGATACTTAAATGATATTAAACGTAATTCTTTTGAATGAAATAAAAAGATTGAGCAATGATGTACAATGCGAGATGATGATTCATAAATTAAAACGTATACTAATAAATGTCACACAATCAATAAACATAAATGAACAATACAATATAACGATGGTAAGAATCTCATATTATATGTTGGTAGATATTAATACTAAAAGCTAAAGAATTAAAAGGAATATCAAATAAATTAATATAAGCAATCTTTGAAATAAACCAAAAGATGAATAGCATACAAGGGCGGAAATTGCAAATTTCTAATAAATCACATGCACAAAATTTTATCACAAACAATGTATATATACATACGAATTTGAAATAGATTTAAAGGAAGATAAAAATAAATACTATGTGGAATTTTGATATTAAAATGAATTTCGAAGTAAATAAAAATACATGTGTAATATACCAAATAATATACATACATTAATCTAAATAAGTAACGTATATGAAATGAAAAGTTTAATGATAATACGAATGATACTAGAATAATAAATAATAATGATATTATTACTAAATTAATTGATAAAAAACGAAAAGGATTAAATTAAATTAAAAATAGAATTAAAAGAGCCAAATGAAAATAAAATAAAGTAAAGGGGCCGAATGCAATGCGCGGATAACTTGGGGGACCAAGTGGGAAGTAATCCCCGTCCCTCTAAAACGCAGCGTATAGTCTGGGCCAAGATGCAAGAAAAATAAAATATGGCGGCTAAATTTAAAGGGAATAAAAAGACCTATTTAAACCCGCTATAATAATCGAGGGGCCACTTGCGCAAATCGCCCAACAAGGGTCAAAACACGCGGATCCTCCCTGGGTCGGGTTACCACGCGGGTCGTAGGCCTTTAAACAGCGCCATTTTGAAACCATTGTCTTGGCATCAAACGACGTCGTTTCTGGTGTTGTCTATATACACACAAAAAACCTAAGTATTAGCCCCCCCTTTTTTCTTGAAAGAAAACCTAAAACAAAAAAACATCTCCCCAGGCGCCGCTTCAACACCGGAGTCCCCAACCATCTGGCTCCGATCAGAATCAACGAGGGATTCGACGGCGGGCTTACCCAGGTACGGGCTCTCCCTCATTTTATTTGATTACTCCATTTATGAAAACCAATCCAAAGAAAAAAGAAAAGAAAAACAACAAAGAAGAGAAAAAAAGGAAACTCGAATCGGAAATTACCTCAAAAATGCTATACTTGCTGTATTTTTGAAATTTTTGTATCTCTGTATTGATGTTGTGAGTGTGCGTAACGTTTACAAATTTTGGAAAATGGCTTTATAGCCAAAGATAAAACGAAAATAAAAAAATACAACAAATATCTTTTCTCTTTTTTCTCTTTGCTGTTGTTTTCTGTTTGTTTTTTTTGCTTGTTTGCTTGTGTGCAGGTACGGCCGTACGGAGCAATGGATGTGGAGGCATGGCACGTGGCGGTGGCGCACGCGCGAGGAAAGGCCCTGGTGGCTGCGGCGCTGAAAGCTCGTTGCTGCTAGGGTTTGCTGCTGATTTTTTCTGTTTTGGGCTATCGGGCTGGTAATTTGGGGCTAGTTTGGGTTAAAATGGGTTGGGCCATGTTGGGCCTATGTATTTGGACCGTTATTTAATTTGGTATTTATTTGTGCACGGGCCAAGCAAATATTGGGCCTTACATATGTAATTTGTTGAGTTTAGCCACTTATTTTGACTTGTTTTGGATGTCTAATTATGGCTTGTTGTTATTTGTAATGTTGATTGTAGATTGACATAGAATTGGGTGAGAAATATGGCTTGTAAAATGACCTATTTTCGTCCACATGGGCAGAGACACGGGCGTGTGTCTCAACCGTTTGTGACACATAGCTAGGTGACACGGCTGTGTGTCCCTTGTATCTTAAATTTGTACAAAACAGAATGCTCACAAGGTCTAGCACAAGGGCATGTGACTTGGTTGTGTGACCCAAGTCAGTATACTCACACGAGTATGGACACGTGCTGAGAAACGGCCGTGTGTCCTTATTTCGAATGCCCACACGGCCTGAGACACATACGTGTCTCCAAACAGTGTGAGTCACATAGCCTGGCCATACAGCCGTGTGACCCTTACAATGTTAAAAATTTTAAATATTTCTAAATTTTTTTTGAGTTTTCAATTTAGTCCCTATTTGTTTCTAAAGCATAAATTTGAGCCTCGAGGGTTCATTTAAGGGACAATATGTACGATTTTGATTGGTTTCTAATATGAATGCTAGATGAAATGAAATGTCTGATAATTAATTTGTAAACTCCAGTAATGCTCCGTAACCCTGTTCCGGCAATGAATTCAAGTTAGGGGTGTTACATTTACGGCTTCACTATTAATATACATGTTCTTGTATAAAGTTTTGGATATTGGGAAACAAAATTGATAGCATAGGTTGGTTTTTGCATCAAAATTTGGGATTTGTTGCCATGTTGTATGTCTGCATTTTTCACTATTTGTGAAATTTCTCTGATTTTTAATTAAATTTTTAACTTTTTTTGCTTTATTTTACTAATAACAACTTAATTTCTATATTATCTATTTATCTTAAGAAATAAAAAATGATGACAATCGTATGTTTGTGCAAATGCAGACCATCATTGGTGCAATGAGTGGCACTTTTCACACGAGATTTTTGATTTTATTTTCTCTTCAAAATTTGGTATGCTTTTAATCTAACATTATCAAATAGTAAGTTCTGAAAGGTGTTTATGAAGATCAATGGAAATGCTTAGTTGAGAAGTGAAGGGGTTGGCAAAATGATATAAGTAATTAATAGATTAAGATCATTTGTTGAAATGCTCACTACCTATTTTTACAATAAGTGAGAATGACCGATAAGTATAGGTTGAATGTTGACATAGATTAAATGCCTAGTTGAATTTTTGGTAATGATTTGCAAGTATAGTCTAAATGTGATAGAGATTAAGTATAGCTTGAATATTGACAGGCTGAATTTTATTGAGATGTTCATTACCTGGTTAGCAACATTTTTGTACATTAAATGCATATTTGTGTACTTACGCATATATGTATATATATACTGTTAGAGTTGTGTGACTCAAACTCTAAGAGATTACTTGCAAGTCAAGTTAGACAAAATATATTTTCTTTCTAGAAGATTTAGTAGTATAATAGATTTTGCATTGATTAGAATTAGGTTTTTTCAACCTATAAATAGATGTGGATGAAACTCCTCTTGTATAATCATTTGAATTCGGCATTAGTGAATTTTCTTCTCCTTTGCCCGTGGTTTTTTCCTGAAAAGGTTTTCACATAAAATTTGTGTGTTCTATTTTTTCATTCTTTTTCCTTTGCGATCTTTTTACATTGTCATTATCGACGTTTAGTTTTTAACAAATTAGTATCAAAGCTTTTCAAGTTGCTTGTCTCGGTCACGGTAATGGCGACAATAAAGTATGATATTTTGTTGTTGGATCGCAACACTAGATTCTCATTGTGGTAGATAAAGATGGAGACTATTCTTGCACAGATGGATTTAGAGAATGTCTTCGACCTTGACGGAGGAAAAGAAGAAGTGTAAAGATCAAAAGGCTTTAACGCAATTACATCTGCATCTGTCAAATGAAATTCTAGAGGACGTAATGAAAAAGAAGACCATTGTTGCATTATAGGCAAAACTGCAGCAGCTATGCATCTCAAAAACCCTAACTAGGAAGTTGCATATGAAGTAACGCTTTTATCCTCATCATTTGGAGGAAGATGCGTCTATGCACAAATATTTAACTGTGTTTAAAGAAATTCTCTCGGACCTAGAGGCCATGAAGTTTCAGTACGATAAAGAAGATTTAGGATTAAATCTACTTTGTTTGTTTCCCCCGTCTTACTCAACCTTTAGAGATACTATTTGTATGACAAGATGAAGCATATTGTGTCTGGATCTGACTCTCACAGAGAGGGTCTCATTGTTCATTGTTGAATAATACCTTTAAGGAGTTTCATAGAAGAGGTGGAAAACTTGTTCGTTAAGAGTTCATGGCGAATAACTAATATTTTTAAAACTTCATTTTGAAGATATATTTTTTAGAACTTCATTTTGGAGATTTATTTGTAAAACTAATATTTTTAATTTTTTATTAAGATAATATTTTAATTTTCTATTATTTTCTATTTTAATTATTTTTTTATAACTCTTTAAATCCACTATCTCCTTAAATGATATATTTACCATTCAAGTCCCTTAGTTTAAAATTTCATAGCCATTAGACCCCTTTAACTAATAGAACTCAACTTTTACACGTTTTACGATTTAGCCCTTTTCACCTAATTAACCGTTTAAACATCAAAATTTCTTAACAAAACTTTAATACGACCTTAATATAATTCTGTAGACATTAAAATAATAATAAAATAATAACTCGCTCATTTGAATTGTGATCCCGAAACCACTATTTTCGACATCACTAAAAACGAGTTGTTACACAAATACATCAAGTTTTTCAGATGAAGAGGTCTATTATTTGTAAGCAATATACTGTAGGCACTACTAGATATTGACAAAGATTGACCCCGTTAGCAACAGTCACCTAACCTATACCAGTATATGGAACACTATTTGACAACTTGGAGGCATCACGACTGAGGTGGGAAGTGGCCCTTGAATCAGGAAACCATGCATGTTCTCCAGCAATAGTAGCATTCACAAAAGCAGAAGAACCATCAGTAGAAACGAAAGCACCTGCTATTTGTTGTCACCATCATCATCGCCCATTGAACAATGATTAGCACTTGCACCTCTATGACCTGTATCAGGCTTAGGAAAACCAGTAAAAGAAGTATCAAAGCAATAATATCACTTTTGCACAATATGCCCAATTTTTCCACACAGGTGGCACTGAGTTCTGTTTGAAGCATTTCCAAAACGACCTCTACCTCTACCTCGATGAAATGAACCTCCTCTGCCTTGATATCCAACTATACCAGACACACCTTCTGTGGACTGCTTATAACCTTGTGCACTATGAGAACTAGACTGACTTGTGGCAAGATTAACACTGAAAAGCCCAGTCATAGTACCTGACTTCTGCCTAGCTTCAAGATTAATCAGCATTGAAGACAAAATAGTTACATCATAGACTTTTCTGCTGGTGGTGATTAAGGTGACCACCGAATCAATCTCACTAGGTAAACCATTAAGAATAGTTGCAATATGCTCTGCATCAAATATCTTTTCTCCACATATACCAAGATTATCCTTAATCATTTAAGTTGTCTCAAATAATCACGCATGTTTTGATCCCCTTTCTTTTGAGAGTACAAAGAATACCTAATATTCATAATCTTGGTAGTTGTTTTAGCAGAATACAGCTGACCAATGACTTCCTAAATTTCAGTAGCCGATTGACACATGACCAAATCTGGTAGGATCTCAGGACTAACAATAGAAAGTAACCAAGATGCTATGGCTTTATCTTGTTTATTAAATGAAACTCTTTTAGGATTTTTAACTAGATGACCAGACTCATCAGAAACAAACTCAGGAGGTATAGCCTGAGTACCATCAATGTAAGACTCCAAACCATAACTCTCCAAAGCAAAAGATACCTGCTGTTTCCATAGAGGATAATTGATATCATCAAGCTGAATATTAATCTTCTTGTTCGTGAAATTCTTAGAAACATTGGTGGAACTGATACCAACAACTTCTTGATCTTCAGAAGCACCAACTGCCATCACGAATTTCAGGGAAAAAAATCAAAAAAAATGGCTCAGATACCATATCAAAAGAATATGAACGAGATGAATAGAGAAAACAATCTTGTATTTCATATATCTACCTTACACTCAGGTAAGCATCCATATATATACATGAAGAGAATCAAGAAAGCATAACAAAGATAAACAACTGCAACTAACTAACATTAGCTAGCTAACTAACAGTCTTAATAGCTAACAGATTGAACCAACTGTACATTTACTACTAACAATAGAGGAGTGGTTTTACAAGTTGGAGATTTAAAAGGATTGATTTAGGATGGAGTCTTAAGTGATCTTGTTACTTCTTTGGTTCTCAAGTTAACAAGTTTAATGGAAGTTTATAGAAGGAAATTATGGTTGATTGGAGATGTAGACAGTGATGAAATATATAGAAAGTTTTCTGATAAGTTTCCCAATTTAGAAAAAGATTGAGATTTGCAATTGTTGCTCATTGCTTCTTTCAAGACTTCTTTTGATGGGGCTTACCCCAAATTCAGGTGGGTATTTTTTACTTTGATTACAATGCTTCGAATATCTTTCATATGGATTTGAAACCATGTTTTTTTGTTATTGTTTTAAAAAGTTAGTTCTCTTAGCAATTTTTATCAACCTGATGTTGTTATCACTCTTCTGAGTACAAAACATTCAACAAAGTAATCGTAATGTACTACTAGTTTAGAAAAGAAGGTTTTATGTCTCATGGTCTTGTCCTTTAGTACTAATTTGCAGCAGCAACAATAGAGAGGGAGAGGGATGGTGGTAGGGACGGTGGTGGTTGAGGTTTTTATTTTATTTTATTTTAATACAATTATATTTATTTAATATTAATATTAATATAAAATTTACATTTATTATTATATTTTTAAAATATTTATGTATTTTTATATGTTTATTTGAATTTTTTGAATTCGAATCAAATTGAGATCATTTGTAAAATTTGAATGTTAATTTCTAAATTTATGGCTAAATTGATATAATATGTAAAAGTTGATGGCTAAATTTGTTATTATACCGATTTTTTAACAACCACATTAGCTTGCCGTTTGTGCTTTTAACAAGAGTGACCAAAGTGACTGAATTATGTAACATGAGTACTTAAATTGCAATTTTTTTTATTTTTGGTGCCTAAAATAAAAATCGTTGATAGTTGAGTGATTATCTGTGTAGTTTACCCTTTAATTATAGAAAATAATTTGGTACACGCATGTGGAGTTTTTAAACTTCATAATCAGGGTCTGGAGGTTGACAAATGTCTTGTAGTGTATAAAAAATATTAAATAATAAATATTTTTTTAAAAAAAAGATACATGTAAAGTTTTTAAGATTATTTGTAGAATAAAAAAAGGTACACTACAATGTACCAGATAATCACCCTTAATTTATTGTAATTTGAAAAACTAATATAAAGGTATTTAGGTCAACTTGATTTTTTATGATATTCACTTAATAAATGAAGCTTATTATTATTATTATTATTATTATTATTATTATTATTATTATTTATTTTATGGGAAAGGTGAGCACAATATCGATGATGTTGGATACTCTTCTTTGGAGGAACATTGAAAAATGGGGCTATTGATGTTATGTTTGTTAGACCTATTCAATTTCGTGATCCAAATGTGTGTGAGCTGACTGTCATTAGGTTTGCTTTGGAGGTGTTTCTGAAAACATCATAGAAAGGAAAAGTGGGACTTTATGTTGAGATTGATTACGCGATTGCAATAAAATGGTGTCTTGAGGCACATCAGCCGCCCTTGAAGTTGTCTTATCTGTGCAGTCATATTGAGAAACAGAGTTGGTGATGCGGAGACGAAATCCCAAAGAAAGCTACTAATATGCCCAATTCTTTGGCAAAAGGAGCCAGTTGATCTCTACTTTTTGCTGGTTGGTGGTGAATCCACTAAGATTTCTGTTTTGTTGTGTTTTTTTTATATGTTCTGTAAGGCAGTAACTTTTTTTTAATCAATAAAGTGGTTTATTCTTCTTGGAAAAAAAAGCGAGAAACCTTCAGACCCAAGACTGTAGGTAATGAAAATCTGAATCACAATTTTACTAGACTTTATTTTGAGAATTGAGGTTAATAGAAAAGGATCTATAATCTCTTTATTCCAATATTTCCCCTTCACAACTTCTAGCACCTCTCCTTTTCTATTTTTTCCCCAAAAATCACTATACCACTAAGGTATGAGTAGTATTTGGGAGTAAAGGATCTTTATTTGAGGACTGTGCGTCATGGACCATTTTCTCTTCTTGAGCTTGCCCCCAAATCACGGCATAAAATCCAATGGCTATTATCGCTGCTCCTAGCAAACTGCACCCACACATATCCAATTCAAAGCTTAATAATGCCTATAATGATTTTTATTTTTACTTATTACTGCATGAAAAAATTGTTCTGACCTTCCAAGATAAAGTTTGTCACCTAGAAAGGCGATCCCCATAGCAAGAGCAATGACCATCTCAAGTGGCTTAAACATGGAAACATAGATAGGTCCTTTCTTCCGCAACGCCCATTTGTGAACCACACTTCGAAATGCTACTGCGAAAGCTGCCTACAAATCAAGAGGTACAGCATCAAGTTTCTTTCTAGGCCTAACTATTGAGTTTGTCGAGTATTTTTATTCGAGTCTATGCTTACTGTATATACGGTAGCTATTAATTCCATATTAAACCCAATTTTCCAAGCATTTGGGTCCTTCTCTACCATCAAAGAGACAACAGAGGATAGGATGGCCACAATGATGCTGCAAATGAGTGTTACTAGCATCTCTGCTGGGTATCTCCTTATTATCCACGTCTGCAAAATGAGTGTTACCAGCTAATTATGCATGAACCCCCTCAAGAAAAAAACCGAAAGGTTGATTGTGTATTCATTAGGGGTGTGTGTACCTGAACATTAAGAATAATTGCGAAGATAACACTATGAGAGGCTAGGAAAAAGCCGCCAATGATCCAGTTGGAGTGAGGAATCCCAAGAACTTGGTGAAGAAAGCTGTACTTCCTTGGAGAAGTGGTGAGTGGAAGGCCTTTGTATAAAGTCACAACAAATGCCCCCGTGATCGATACCAAAGTTCCTAAAGACTTGGCTTGGCTGCTTTTGATCCCTAAGTCCAGCTTTTCCATCCTACAGACACCATTTCAAATCGTTTGCTGTTAGAGCTGTTTATGGCTGATCAAACCAATTTAAAAATAATATGGAGGTCCTTATATTATGAGTTAGATTACATTTTATTTTTTTATTCAAAAAATAGATAAATTAATATGTGTACTTTAAATCAAAAAATAAATTGATCATTCCTATTAAAAGTTGCATCCATTTGTACTGTTAAAAACTTGTATAACTGGTAGAATCACATGAAAATAACATGTGGCATGTCACGTGTACCTCATGTTAATGTGCAAATACAAATTTTTAACAATAAAAATAGATGAAATTTTGTAACCGCGGGACCAGTTTACTCTTTAATCTAACTTACAATGATTAATTTGTCCATTTTTTAGTATAAAAGTCAAAATGTAATCTAACTTCTAGTATAATGACATTCATAATATTTTTACATATATTTATCCAATTCTAGTATGCATAAATTTAAGCCTCAATTTTGCTTGCAAATTATTAGGTTTAGATTTTGTTTGAATCATCAGTAAGATTACCTCTAGTGAGATTAAAAATAGTGGTGATGACGAGATTAATTATTGTAGCCATTATATTAGGTATTGTATTAGTGAATTTCAAATATATGTGTTTGGATTCAATTACGGTGATAAGAAAAAATGACCATTATAGATATTATTTTAAAATATATTAAAATTATAATTTATTTAGTATTTATGAAATTAAATAAATAATCAAAATTATTAAAATAATATTTATGACAGATAATAGTTTTAATGCTAAATAATTAAAAAAAGGTTACTTTTGTAAAAATAACTTTTCACTAGACTGAATTTACTCCCACGGTAAGATGGTATCCAAAAGGAGCATTAGATATTTAGGCCGGTCGATATTATCTTTTCAAAATTTAATATCTAGCAATTTTATTATATAACTATATAAAATTTAAAAACAGACAATAGATTAAACTACTTGCGAAGTTATTGTATTGAAAGTAGAAAAGCAAATTAAGACTTAAAATGTCTGGCTAAATTGATATTATAAGTTAAGTGAAAATTAGCACATTTGGAAAATAATTAAAAAATTATTTCTCTAAAAATAAAGATTAATTACGTTCATAGTCAATAAATTATTAGTAAGTATCTTTTGATTACTCAACTATAAAAAGTTATAAAATGATAATCCAGCTATTTAATTTTATCTTTTTTGGTGGCTAACATAAATATGACGTGATAGTTTATCCTAAAAATTAACCCTCAACATTTACACATTGTGTAATTTGATCTTTTTGCAGTTTTGTTTTTCTTTGTCACCCTTTTACCTAAAAAACTAAGGAAAAAATAAATTTATTAGCTAAGTTTATCCTAAAAAACTAAAGAAAAACTTACCAATAGTTAGATGACTACTAGTGTAATTTATCCTAAAAAGTAATAAATATTATTAAGAGAATGCTTTTATTTTTAATATAAAATTTATAAAAAATACTTTAAATCCAAAAATACGAAACTTAAACAGAGTACCTGAAAATTTTTAAAATCTTAATCTTATCATTTCAATTAAAACTAGTCCATTTTTTATATTGTTTTTTCATAAAGAGAGGGGTAAAAGACTTTAATAACTACTCCTTTATTCTATTCTAGAGATGCTCATAAGTCAAGTCAAGTCGGGCCCATGCAAGGATTTAGATCAAAATTTTAAACTCGAGCTTAGCCCGGCTTGAAAAATGATTTTACTTTTTTGTTCAAGTCTAATCCAATTTAAGAAAGGTAAAACCCAGACTCGATTCGGTCAGCCCATATTTGACTTTTCTAAATTAATTTTAATTTAATTTTTTTAAAAATATATATAATACACTCTAAAAAATAGTAAAATAATTTTTTTTAACACATTAAAAATATTTATATTAAAAAAATACCATAAATATAACAAATGTTGCATTATATTAAAAAATATAAATAAATATAATAAATATTTTATTGTATTAAATATGATTTTAAAATTTTATATTTTAGGTTGAGTTACTTAATTAGGTAAATTATTTTTTTAAGTTTTGGATAATACATTTAATTGTTATTGAATTAGTGATTTAATATAAATATATATAATTATTATTTAACATATAAAAATAATATAATATTTATTATATTACAATATTCGGGTAGAGTAAAACTCGGAAAAAAAAATCATTTTTATTGAACCACCAGTACCAGACAACCAACTAACATGCTTTGATGTTCCATTTTTATAGGCCACTGAAAAGTAAAAGTAAGAAAAAATTTATCTAGGTAAATGATGGTGATATATCAAAGAATCTGAATGAATCATCAGCCATTGACCATAACAAATTAAATAGGCAGTGAAAATAAACAGAAATAAGAGCGCACCGAGAGATGATGGAGAAGATGAAAGTGAAGGCTGGAGTAAGATCAGCCATGGCGGATGCCAGAGTTGGAGATCCATATCCTATTCCAATATATGTGCATATCTGTCCTCCATAACTGAAACCCATGTTGATTAGCAATTTCTCATCATCCCCCCATCTCCACCTTTCTTTTATCTCTATTTCAAAGTCCACGGAAAACGTACCTGAGAACGCCTAGAAGGAAAATTTTGCAGATGGTAGACCATGTAAGCACTGGTGGGCTTCTTTTTCTGTCATCAATTCATAAATAACTTGGTTCAAATTTCAATTCCCATTGCTACCAAAGAAGCTGAAAACAGTATATAATATATATATGGAATTTATTTATTACCTGTAGAAGATGATAATACATGGGGCAAGCATAAAGATGCCAAGAACGTTCGAGTAAAATACTAGCACGAAATCACTGAGTCCTTTGTTCATGGCAGCTTTATTTACAGTGTTTAAGCCCACCTCTAAGAACTCTGTTGCAACCATTATTGCAGTAACACTTTTTTCCCACATTATGTTATCCTCTCTAATCTAAGGGTGACTTTTGCTTTGGGGATTGTGATTTTCGGTGTTTGAAGCGGAAGATAAAAGGGATCACTTTCTTGACATATAGAAAACGAGAGGTTAAGTAAGAAGGAGGAGGGAAGGGGGAAGAATTGGATTTTTCAAAGATGCCACGTCCATGACATTTTTGTACCGTATAGTGGAGCCTAAATTGGTGGCCAGTGGCCACTATTCAGACACACCATACACTATGCATGTTTTTGTGAATTGGCATCCCTTCTTTTTGAATTCAGCCTTCTTTACCCCTATAACAATCTTTCTTACTTTTGTACTTTTTTTTTTTGACTCTATGCATGTTTTTGTGAATTGGCATCCTTTATACTACTACTCCTTAACTCCTCTCTTATTGAGACTTGTAACAACAATGATTTATTTTTACACAAATAAATAAATAAATGGTCTCTTATGGTTCCAATTTTCTTCATTAGCAATATTTATCATAATGTGAATGATCCACAATCATTAAAAGGTTAAACTCATGATTATGAATTGCATGTACT
The DNA here is from genome assembly GCF_007990345.1 of Gossypium hirsutum. Lineage (NCBI taxonomy): Eukaryota > Viridiplantae > Streptophyta > Magnoliopsida > Malvales > Malvaceae > Gossypium > Gossypium hirsutum. The sequence goes on along the minus strand of NC_053438.1, from coordinate 62,017,765 downwards.
AGGGAAAAAAATCAAGGTGATGATGAACATAATAACTATAATAGCATTTGTTAGCTTTGAGCAAGCAAATTCTATCATATAAGAATTGCATATGATATATATATATAACCAAAAACAAATATATTTACAACCATAATTCACATCCATTTCACAATTGCTTTAGAGCAATTGGCCAACTTGTTGAGAAGTTTTTATGGGTTTTGACTTTTGAGCAAGCCAGTGTTTTCATATAAGAATTGTATTGCTGAAGTTATAATTAAACTAGTATGGGGACTAATTGTCATATTGGTTATCCACGTATCTTGATATATACTAGAATCATGGTAATCCATGTATCCTGATATAAACTAGAATCAGACAACAGTGACAACTAGTCCTCCAATCACAACATAGAGTGATGACTGAAATAACCAAGTTCCAATTAGTAATTTCCTTCCGTCTTGGTAATATATATAGCAAAACAGTATTAGAACTTTTATAAACAACGGAAATGATGAAGGAAAAAAGAATCAAAATCGTAAAATAATCATTGTAATTATTGGTTGAGATCGTCCATGCTATTTAGAAGAATGAGTGTTATATTTCGGTTTTATGTCCCAACACAAAAAGTTTTGTTGCCATCCATATAATTTATAACGACTAATAGTATAAAATGTACGTATGTAAAATGCCATCCACATCTAATGTTGTCGCTCTATGAATTACAGACAATGAAGCGGCCATCCTACTGACCTTCCTCACCCACGAGCAGTACTTGCATAAACAGAAGCCATTTCCCAATAAGAAGGAATCTTGATTTTTGTATGACAATGTCCACTCAGATTTCTTCATACAAATACAGGGTTCTTTTCTAAAGAAAAAATAAAGGGCTTCAAAAGCAACAGAATTCTTTTGTGGAAGGCATAAAAAAGAAAGCAAAACATACATATTTCCCGGTATAAAGTGCTTTGAGACAGGGATAATATTTTCTCTAAGAATATCCTCTTTCTATTGTTGGATCTACTATTTGGTATTTGTGAGTAAAATGTGGCTGAAATTTTGTATATGTGCAGGGGCATGGCCAGGAGAACTGGCATGGCCGACCCCTCTTAAAATGGAAAACTTTTCATTTAAGCCTTTTAAATTTTTAAAATTTTATATTAGTAAAGGTAAAATTACACTTTGACCCTCTTAAAAATGATAAAAATTTGATTTAATATTTTAAAAATTATAAATATATAAGCTATTCAAATGGTAGAATTATATTTTTACTATCATACAAATTAAATTTTAATTTTGTCCCCCCTAAAAAATTTTTTGCCTTCGCCCCTGTATATGGGGGTCCTGTTCTTTACTGAATGGGGATTATTCTAGGTGGTATCAGTAACTGATCTTGTATTATGTTGGGAAAAAAATAGGGAGAACAGAGTATTAAGAAGTTGAATTTGGGGAGCTTATTTGTGGGGTGTGCCTCTTATTCTTCTCCTAATTAAACTCTGCTATATTTTCTTAGTTAAACTTTAATTATTCTAGTGATATTTTAGTATGATTAGAACTATAATCTTAGCATATTTAAAGGGACCTTGTATCCATATTTCAAGATGCCAATTAGAAAAAAGGTTTTCCTTTTGACAGTGACAAGATATAGTCGCATATAAGTTTTAATGAGAGTTTCATGGTAATTATGGAGAGTATTTTATATCTTTTTTTGTGAATGCCTTATGAGATTTAGGGTTTTGTTTATCGATTTGCTCTTCAGGATTTGGAGCTTTATATTAGGGGTTTTGGATAATGTATGTTTAGTACATTTGAGTTTATTTTCTCCATATTGTACTCTCGTTTGTTTACTCATTTAGTGAAAATTCGAAGCCTCCTTTGCTCTTGGTTTTTTCCTCTTTTGAGGGTTTTCCACTTAAAATATTTGTGTTCATTATTCTCCACTTTTATTATCTCGTTGTTTATACAAGTCGATCCCTAACAAATTGGTATAAGATCTACCGTTCAACTTTTGCAGATCGACTCGTTTGGTGGCACAACGTCTTTGAATATTGAGAAATTTGATGGACCACAAATTTTAGTTTTTGGCAGTTTCAGATAATTACGAAGGTAGCTAATGTGGTTGAGGATAAGGGTGATGATTCGTTGCTCTCCACATAATCCAATTGAAGGTGGAGTTGTGTTAGATGTTAGGCATGTGCCTCGTTTAGAGAAGAATCTAATCCCCTTTTGATTTTAAGGACTTGAATGGTTCGCATAATGTTTTGAGGCAAGGTTGGTTGTAGAGGGTTATAGTTAGGTGGAGAGAGTTGCTGTTTTCTCTCTTGTTCGGGTATTACTGACCCTTATTGCATTATACAACTTTGATTTGAAGACTAAGAGTCTTTCAATTTCAAAGTTCGAGCACGGTTTTGACTTGGTTGACATTCTCCAAAATTTGAGTTAGGCCCGTGATAGGGAATGAAAAAGGAGGCGTTATAAATATGAGTCAAAGTGGAGATTTGTAAGGTGTGTCGTATTTTTCTCCCAATTAAACTCTGTTATATTTTCCTAGTTAAACTCTGATTATTCTAGAGATATTTTAGTGTGATTAGAACTCTAATCTTAGCCTATTTAAAGGGGCCCTGTATCCCTATTTCAAGATGCCAATTAGAAAAAAAGGTTTTTCTTTTGGGAGCGACAACATGTAGTCGCATATGAGTTTTAATGAGAGGTTTGTGGTAATTATGAAGAGTATTTTATATCTCTTTTGTGAGTTCTTTATAAGATTTAGGGTTTTGTTTATCAATTTACTTTTCAAGATTTTGAGCTTTGTATTCGGGGTTTTGAGTAATATACGTTTAGTACATTTAGGTTTATTTTCTCCACATTGTAATCTTGCTTGTTTACTCATTTAGTGAAAAGTCAAAGTTTCCTTTGTTAGTGGTTTTTCCCTCTTTAAAGACTTTTCACGTAAAATATTTTTGTTCGTTATTCTCCACTTTTATTATCTCGTTGTTTATATGGATCGGTCCTCAACATTGTATTCTCCACTTTTATTCTCCACATTGTATTCTATTAGTCATTGCTCGGTTCATATCATATAGTGAAACAAGTCTTTAACAATATCATCAAAATGCACAAATTCCTCAATCTTTTTGTTTTCGAATTAAACGAATTTCAAGTTAAAGGGATCGAATTATTCAAGTCAACTCAATTTTTTTTTCAAATTTTGAGTTCAAATCGAATTGAGTTTTCGAATTTGAATAACTCGAATAAATTAAATATCAAACTATAATATTTTACATTTTTACCCTAAACCCTAAATATTTTTATTTTTTCCCCAAAACTTTTACTTCTTCCCACTTTCATCTAAAACTTTTACTCCCCCCATCCCACCCCATCTACCCCAAACACATTTAACCCAATTTTCTTTTTGAATATTTTCCCTCCAAAATTTTATTCCCCAATTTACTTCCCCCCCAAAATTTTACTCCCCAAAACCTTCAAAATTTTTTATTTTTCTTTAAAACTTTTACTCCTCTCCCATCTCACCCCATCACCCCAAACCCATTCTCCCTCTCCCCTTTAAATTTTTTTTGAATGTTTTCCCTTCAAAATTTTATTCCTCTCATTTACTCTCCACTAAAATTTTACTCCTCCAAAACCCCCAAAACTTTTTATTCCTCTCTTAAACTTTTACTTCTCACCCTTTATCCCCAAATCAAAAATTAAAATCATCCCAAAAATAATTCCTAAACCTAAATAGTAATAATTTATATTATTAAATTAAATTTCACATTTTGTAATATTTATATTATTAAGATTTTAATCATATTGAATCTTTATATTAAAATTGAATTATTAATGATTTCATAAAATATTTGTGTTAAAATTTTATGTTGGTATCAATTTCACATTTTATCTTTAAAATAACTTTTATTAAAAAAAATCACATTTTTACATTTAATATATTTTTTAATTTCAAAATACATAATGACAAGAATCAGAAGATAATTGAAGCAACTAGCAAGCAAAGAAGCTAACCTGTATATAAAAGATTAATAAATAAATTATGAGGTGATGAAAGTTAATAACAAATTTGATTACAGTGGAAAAATTTGATTGCGGTGGGTAAAGTGGTTATAAGGACCCAAAGTTATTTTTTAAAATTTAACTCGAACAAATATATTCGATTCAATTCGAATTCCATCTCACTCGACTCGGTTCAAGAAAATTTCAAATCGAGTTAGTATGTTAAAATAGGATTTGTCAACTCGATTAACTCGGGATTTTTTCATTCGATTTGATCGAACACTCACCCCTAACTTAATGTTTAATCATTTGGATTTGGTTTAATGTATGACAAATGGACTTATTCAAGAGTCAGAAGGTTTGTTCAAAATTTAAGAGGGTTCGCACAAAAATATTAGACTACAAAAATGAACTTGAACAAAAAAAAAGGCTTATTCAAAATATGGGCTCAGCCCAAGCTCAACCCATTTTCTAATATTGTAATATATTATATTGTATAGTTTATAACATATAAAAATTAAATCTATAGTAATATATGATAGTATAATTTAAATATATTAAGAAAATATTAAATTGCATGTATATAATTTTAATAAATTAAAATTATTAATATTAAATTAAAAATCATATATATTTTTCAAAAAACAAATAATATAAAAGGCCTAAAAACAACTTGGACTAACCATTTTTAAAATGAGCTAGGCCTATGGACACGGTACTTCATATGGTAAATTGTTGAAGTAAATTTGATAAACTATACTTGAGTTTATAGCTATAGATTTATGCAATCCTTTACTACCATTATATTTGTGATAAAATTAAAAAAAGAGGATAAAGATTTATATTTACTTATGTGTCTATCCAAATAAATAAATAAATTTCATGTAATTTATTAATTTTTAAATTCCTTGCCATCACAAGCAATTAAAATAAAAGTTTGTATACGTATAGATTAAAGAAAAAGAGCTTATTTATTTATATATAAAAGCAAGGTTGACAGGATCTTCTTTCTTTGACACGTGTCTAGCTATTCATGCCTTTCTTCTTTTATTTTACATTATGTTGAGAATGATTAAATTGCAACTTTCGTCTCTATATTTTTTTAGGTTATATTCTCCGTTCTTTTCTTTCTTTCTTTCTTCTTTTTTGTTTGCATTCTACTAGGTCCTTCTTTGACAAGTGTCCAGCCATTCATGCCTTCTCTCTCTCTACATTATGTTAAGAATGGTTAAATTACAATATTGGTCCCTTTTTAAAGTTATATTTCTTCCATTGTATTTTTTGCATTTTATCAAAATGGTTAAATTTTAGTTTTGGCCCTTCTAATATGTCTAAATTTGAGATTTAATCTCTATACTTTAATTTTCAATATATATTGGTCCCTATGTTTTTTTAGTGTTATTAATTAGTCCAAATAGTTAATATTGTTAACTTTTTAATTAAAACATTACGTTGTTATATATAATTTGAATACCCTAAAAGTCTTACATACTGACACATAGTTTCCTATTTCTTTGAGGTTTGAGTCGGTCTTACCTTTTTTTTTATTACAATTTTAGAAAAATGATTAAATTTCAAATTTGATACCTCTATTATGCTTAAATTTGAGATTTAACTACAACACGTTAATTTCTAATGTAATTTGGCCCATGTGTTTTTATAATGTTATTAATTAGTCTAAATAGTTAATATCATTAATTTTTTATTAAAATATTATGTGATTATATATAAAATTTCTAAGTAAGATTAAAGTATATTTTAGTTTTCAAATTTATATTCTATAATTTGACAAAAAAAAAACAATTCAATATGAAACGAGAGGATCGTATTAATTATTATAATTCAAGGACTTTTTAAAAATATATAACTCGAGTGAAATAATCCTATAAGATTATGGAAGGGATGGATTAGACCCCATTATAAATGGGAGAGTTTGCAGTATCAGTTTCAAAATCTAAAATTGGGCTGCTCCATAACATAGGCTTGGCCCAATTAATCTTGTTGTATTGGTCCCTCCTTAAAGTTACTGAAGAAACATTCAATGACATCGAATAAACTACCTTAACGGAAATAAATCATATTTGAGTGTATTTCAATAAATATAATGATCATAATGACCAATAAATATTGAATTGCAAAGTTTGAAGGGAACGTGGATTCGAACTTTAAATTTTGGTGACGACAATATTGGAAGGATTAATAAAATGGATGTGAACGGTATAAAAAAAATGTTATTTATCTATCTTTTAAACTGATCAGCATATTAAAATTAAATTATATCAAGATGGGTGAAATCATATATATTTTAGGTGTCGAAATTAAGTTATAAATTTTGATAAAAGTTAAAATGCAATTTCACCATTATATTAGTTAATATATTTATAATATTTTAAAAGTTCAAATTAAAATCTTATCATTTTTGGGACCAAAGTACAATTTTACCATTACTAATTTATAATTTTATTTATTTTAAAGGATAAAAAATACAAAATTTCAGTTTTAGGGGGCAGCCCCTGCCTCCCCTTCTGCTTCCCTTATATCTAGATAAAATCAAAATCCAACAAACTAAACTAAATGAATTGAATATGATGAATTTTAATTGATTCTTTTGGTAAGCAAATGTTTTGGTGGCCTCTACTTTCCCTAGTGGCTAAAGTAGTTAATACACATATTACGTCCAAAGAAAATTTCTCAAATAAAGGTCTATCACTTGTTCTTTTAAAGGCTCAATTCCTGATATGGTCTATGAGTGAACAACTCTTGGCCGTCAAACCAAAAACGAGAGTTCAATAATATTTCTTTTAAATAGCAATTTTTTATCAATAATATTAATTTATTATTTCAAGAGTATTAGTTCTCTAATCTATTTCAAACAACTAAAAAAAGAAGAAGAACAAACACTTAATTTGGTAGTTCATATTGAAACTTGATGTTTTAACATTGACATTAGAACTGTTGCGAAGTGGCCATTCATGCAGTGGCGAATTCAACATTAGAAGATGTGAGCTCAAACAAGCTTGCGAGCTCTACATTTGTGAGCTCAATTGAAGCTACGAGCTCAACAACAAAATGCGAGCTCATTTAGAGATATGAATTCAATCTAAGATGCAAGTCAAGCTAAGTGCGAGCTGTTATGGAATTTGGCGAACCACAAGATGTGTTGCAAGAAGGGTTCATATGTGTTGATATTTTGTCTAAGTCTGCTTACATAAGATTAATTTTTAGATAAGTAGAGTTAGTATTGAAATAACCTTGATTGGCACAAATTTACCTAATTAGGTTGTGTTTTATGCTTAATTTTCCTAGAAGATTAGATATGATTAGTTGATAATTTGTAATCATTTTCATATATATTGTAATTTTTGGAATGAAAAAGTTAAATGAATGCACAAGCAATTTATTCCATCTACTGTGTCATTTCTTTGTATTATGCACTTGGATAGAAAAACCCCAACAATTGGTATCAAGAGCTTAAGTCTTTAATGGCCTTTTGTGAGTGTCACCATGTCATCTGAAAGCTTCACACCACCTCCACCTCCTATTTTTGTTGGTGAAAACCACCACATCTGGGTAGTAAAAATGAAGACATATCTTCAAGCGTATGATTTATGGGAAGTGGTTGAGATAGATAGAGAGCTAGCTAATCAACGATAGCTCAAATCAGGCAACATAGTGATGAGTTTGCTAAGAAATACAAGGCTTTTCATGCCTTCAAAATGGTGTGTCGGATGTTATCTTCACAAGGATTATGGCTTGAGAGACATCGAAACAAGCTTGAGACAAGTTGAAAGAGGAGTTCCAAGGGACCGAAAAGATAAGGCAACAACAACTCTTGAACCTGAAAAGAGACTTTGAGAACATGAAGATGAAAGAGACTGAAACGATCAAGTAGTATGTAGACAAGATTATGTCCATTGTCAACAACATAAGGCTGTTTGGCAATCAGTTCAGTTGTAACACCCCTAACTCGTATCTGTCTCCGGAAGCATTACCGAAAACTTTTAACTTAAAATATTCGATTACAATCATTTATAAAACACATCATATTCCATTCAAACACATGCTTAACGTCCCTTTTTTCGAGCCTTGGAGGCCTTAAAAACACTTTAGAAATGAATTGGGACTAAATAAAAAATATTTAAAACTTCATGGAAAAAGATAGAAAAATTCATACAATAAGGGTCACACGGCCGTGTGACTTACATGACTAAGACACACGCCAGTGTCTCAGGTCATGTGGGCATTCGAAGTAGGGACACACGACCGTGTCTTAGTCTGTGCCTGAGCCCGTGTAACTCTCTCACTTGGTTCACACGGCCAAGCCACACGCCTGTGTGCCGGGCCGTGTAACTCGCAAAATGTAACCTTAAAAAAAACCTACTAGGGACACACAGCCGTGTCGCGTGGTCGTGTGTCACACACGTGGCCATGTGTCACACATGGATGAGATACATGCTCGTTTCTTATGCCGTGTAGGCAAGAAATAGACCAATTTCAAACCATTCCTTTCACCCAAATCAACCTTGAACCTACAAGCCAAAAATATTTATGAACAAAGCACCAAAACATACCAAAATATGCATAATAAGACCACTTTCAATATGCCATTAAAGCAACTCAAACACAATTCATCAAATTCACCCAAAACATATGCATAATTTATCATTCATTCGACATTTATATCTAATCTATTTCCACACCAAAACTTACCTCAAATGACCTCAATGAAACCTCATCATCACATACCAAGTTTGGTCATAAAACCTTGCATCAACTTGACCAAATAAACATAACCGTTTAGCATCAAAGTACCACAAACATACCAACCATCAATGTATGAAAATACCATTAATTCCGCACTTTACAACAACACTACAAGTCATAAACATTAACTAAACCTTGAACATAAGTCCACCTATACATGCCATTATAACCAGACCCAAAACGTCAAAATCTACTGATATTATCGCTGGATAGGGTGATAAATCTATGATAAGCTTCCAAACTGATCGAGCTTCCGATAACCTGTAAAGTAAGGGAAAAACAACTACGTAAGTAATGAATGCTTAGCAAGCTCGTATAAAATTTAAACATAACATTCCATTTGAACAATGAACTTTGTAGATTAAATATAAACCTATACCCATGCTTTAAGATTTATCAACTACCTAACCATCAACTCATAAATGAGTAAGTCTATCAACATCATATATATTTTTCATTCCTAGCTTAATAGGATTTTACAAAACAATATTCACCATCATTAACCTTTTCATAAAACTATGAATTACTCCATTTACTTACTTTCCATTCCATTTACTAAGCATAAACTTAAATAACAACATCAATTCACTAATTAGTATATTTATTCACATCATAGGTAAGTTTATCCATAACATACGTGATTTCTCATATATAAGTACATCTTTCAATTCATCAATCCCTTTTTCTTCATATCATATTTCATTAATGAGCTTACAGTTTCATTACCTTTTCTTACCCATTTCATTTGTATAATACCAGACATAAGCATAAACATCAATCATAATTTCAAGCTTGACATAAGCCTAATCACCATCATCAATACGCAAGTTAGTGCATTTATATATACAAATAATTTGGGGTCAATCACATGCTAAACCATTTTAAGAAAATACACCTTTTGAATCATACCACCTTCTTATGAACATAAGCATATTCTTGTTTTTGTCATTTACCATTTCAATGTATATCATTAATATTAAACATGATATAATGTACCCTTAAGCTTAACATAAACCTAAGCATTATCCACAGTCTCAACTATTGAATTCATTTATGTTTAGATCAATATTCAATAAATAACAAATCTTTCAAATTCATTATGTAGATTACCTTACCGAGATTTTCTATTCGAAGAACGACTTACACATAAGAGTACATCGTTAGTCCAACCAAACACACTAGATGCTCACACGAGTTAATCCCTCAAAAACACACCAGATGCTCACACGAGCCAATCCCTCCAACACACCAATGCTCATAAGAGCTAATCCAACCAGCACACCAATGCTCAAAAGAGCTAATCCAACCAACACACCAAACATAGAGTATAACACGAAAGTTTGCAACAAATGTTGAACCTCAGTTTACTCGGGTAATATGAATATTCATCACTCTATAGCTATCTCCACTCCAATCCCCGTAACACACCAAATCACGACTGTACTCTATCTCGTGTTCAATCCAATCCGAACATCAATTTTCAATAATATTTCTCAAATAATTATTTATTATCATCAATTGGATAAATAATTATTGTATCATCTTATACAAGTCAACAATTCATATAGATATTAAATTTTTAAACCGTATGAACTTACTTGGCCAAATCGCAAAAATGTCAAACTATAGGGGCTATTTGGTAATTTTCCATTCTCCTCGATTTTTACTCGATCTAGATCTAAATTAATAATTTCATTCAATTTATTAATTTAGACAGTAAAAAATATATTTTATACAATTTAGCCATTTTTGATATTTTTACAAAATTACTCTTAAAGTTTTACTTTTATTCAATTTAGTCCTTGAGCCTGAAACATGCAAATTAACCATTTTTATTGCAATTTCCCACTAGCAAAATAGTCATGGCATGAAAAACAGCCCATTTTTGAAATAAGTTCACAACTACTTGTATTTTTATTATTTCAACAATTTAGTCCCTAATCAAAAAATTCATCAAAATTACTTAACAAACTACTTTTAAATATCAACCAACATTTCAAATTCATAATTTAATAACTAAAATCACATAGATTCATCAATGGAAACATTAAATATCTTTAACATTTTCAAAATCGAAGGTACGGTCTAGCTGGACCGAGTTACAATGATATCAAAAATATAAAAATTAAAAGAAATAAACCCAAATTTAGCTTATATGCAAAGGAGGACTTTGGATGAATGCTTAAGCTATCATCCATGGCTTCTTAATTCTTCAATTTTGACAAAAATCATGAAAAAAAAGATGATAGCCTAATTGTTTTACTTTTAATATAATTTAATTTATCAAATTACCATTTTAATCTCGGTTAATAATTAAAATAAACATCAAATTCAAGCCTATAATTGTCCACTATCTCCTTGAATGGTTTAATTACCATTTAAGTCCCTTTTCCTTTATTCAATAAGCTATTTAATCACTCAAATCAAGTAGTGATCAAATTTTGCATCTTTTACGATTTAGTCCTTTTTAATTAATTAACTATCGAAACCTTAAAATTTCTTAACAAAACTTTAATAAAACCTTAATGGCACTCTGTAAATATTTATAAAATTATTTACGACTTGGTTTATAAAAACGAGGTCTCAATACCTTATTTTTTTAAATCACTTAACGTTAGGGTCTTACCACTTGAACTTAATAAATCGTTTATAAAATATAAATTATCAATAAAAAACCTTTTAATAACCATATTTGACTCATAAATATTAAATAATAATATTTACAAACTTACTCGTCTAATTTTATGGTCCCGAAACCACTGTTTCAGATACTACTAAAAAACGGGATGTTACATCAATGATAGGAAGATTGTTGAGAAAGCCATCACAACTTTGCCTGAGAAGTATGAGTCAAAAATTTCATCCTTGGAGGACTCGAGAGACTTAACAACAATCTCTCTGTCAGAGCTTATAAATGCTTTGTATGCACAGGAATAAAGAAGAGCAATCATAGAAGAGGGGCACGCTGAAGGTGCTTTCCAATGAAGAAATAAGGTTACTCCATGTTCTTTAAGCAACAAAGACAAGAAGAATGAAAGAAAAGAAAGACCAAAAAAAGATGGTGAGAATAAAAAGTATCCATCATGCAGTCATTGCAAAAAGATTGGTCACTCAGAAAAATTTTGCTGGTTTAGACTTGGTGTGCAGTGTAAAAACTGCAAAAAATTTGGTCATATTAAAAAATTTTGTAAAAACAGAGAGCAATAGCAACAACATACCAATCAAGCTCAAGCTACTAATGAAAATCAAGTTCAAGAGGAGCTCACATTCATTACCTCATCTTTTGTAGTAAACAACCAAATAAGGAAAAAATGGTTGATTAATAGTGGCTGTACAAACCATATGGTTTCAAAAGAAAGCATGTTCAAGAGAATTGACAAGTCTTTCAGTTTGAGAATCAGATTTGGAAATGACAAGATAATTAAAGCAAAGTGAAAGAGAGATGTTCAGGTTAGCACTCCTACAGGTACAAAAGTCATTACTGATGTTTTATTTGTACCATATATTGATCAAAACTTGCTCAGTGTTGGTCAGCTTATTAAAAGGAACTATTCTTTCATTTTTGAAAGCAAAAAGTGTATTATATCTAAGTCACATGATCATGAGGTTATGTCAGCTAAGATGAAGGATAGGAGCTTTGTTTTAAATTGGAACATAGTTGCCTTATAAGCGTACTCTAGTTCTACTGATGATTCTGACTTATGGCACAAGAGATTGGGGCATGTCAACTATAGGTCACTGGATATGTTGTATATGCATGGTTTGGTTGAAAACATGTCTGAAGTTAGTGAGTAAAATAAAGTTTGTGAAGCCTGTCAGTATGAGAAGCAAGCAAGGCTTTTATTTCCTGCGAACAAGGCTTGGCAAGCTACTAAGAAGCTACATCTGGTTCATACTGATGTATGTGGTACAATGGAGACTACTTCACTCAGCAATAGCAGGTATTTTATTCTGTTTATTGATGATTACAGTAGATACTGTTGGGTGTATTTTTTGAAGGCTTAGCCTGAGGTTGCTTAGATCTTCTGGAAGTTTAAAGTTGCTATTGAGAATCAAGCTTGTTGCAAGCTGAGAATACTTAAGTCTGATAATGGGACTAAGTACACTTCTGAAAAGTTTCAAAAGTTTTGTGTATGTTGAAAATTGAGCATCAGTTGACAAACACATACACTCCTCAAGAAAATGGTGTATGTGAAAAAAAAGAATAGAACTGTGATGGATATGATGAGATATTTTCTGTTTGAAAAGAAACTACCAAACAAGTTATGGGCTAAAGCTGCGAATGCTTCTATTTATTTGCTTAACAGATTACCAATAAGAGCTGTGAAAGGTAAGACATCGCTTGAAGGATGGCTCGAATTTAAGCCATCAGTGTCACCATGTCATCTGAAAGTTTCACACCACCTCCACCTCCTATTTTTGTTGGTGAAAACTACCACATCTGGGTAGTAAAAATGAAGAAATATCTTCAAGCATCTGATTTATGGGAAGTGGTTGAGATAGATAGAGAGCTAGCTAATCAACGATAGCTCAAATCAGGCAACATAGTGATGAGTGTGCTAAGAAATACAAGGCTTTTCATGCCTTCAAAATGGTGTGTCGGATGTTATCTTCACAAGGATTATGGCTTGAGAGACATCGAAACAAGCTTGAGACAAGTTGAAAGAGGAGTTCCAAAGGACCGAAAAGATAAGGCAACAACAACTCTTGAACCTGAGAAGAGACTTTGAGAACATGAAAATGAAAGAGATTGAAATGATCAAGTAGTATGCAGACAAGATTATGTCCATTATCAACAACATAAGGCTGTTTGGCAATCAGTTCAGTTGTAACACCCCTAACCCGTATCCGTCTCCGGAAGCATTACTGAAAACTTTTAACTTAAAACATTCGATTACAATCATTTATAAAACACATCATATTCCATTCAAACACATGTTTAACGTCCCTTTTTTCGAGCCCTCGAGGCTCTAAAAACACTTTAGAAATGAATTGGGACTAAATAAAAAATATTTAAAACTTTATGGAAAAAGATAGAAAAATTCATACAACAAGGGTCACACGGCCGTGTAACTTACACGACTAAGACACACGCCAGTGTCTCAAGCCGTGTGGGCATTCGAAGTAGGGACACACGGCTGTGTCTTAGTCTGTGCCTGAGCCAGTGTAACTCTCTCACTTGGTTCACACGGCCAAGCCACACGCCTGTGTGCCAGACCGTGTAACTCTCAAAATGTGACTTTAAAAAAAACCTATAGGGGACACACAACTGTGTCGCGTGGCCGTGTGTCACACACTTGGCCATGTGTCACACACGGCTGAGACACATGCCCGTGTCTTAGGCCGTGTAGACAAGAAATAGACCAATTTCAAACCATTCCTTTCACCCAAATCAACCTTGAACCTACAAGCCAAAAATATTTATGAACAAAGCACCAAAACATACCAAAATATGTATAATAAGACCACTTTCAATATGCCATTAAAGCACCTCAAACACAATTCATCAAATTCACCCAAAACATATGCATAATTGATCATTCATTTGACATTTATATCTAATCTATTTCCATACCAAAACTTACCTCAAATAACCTCAATGAAACCTCATCATCACATACCAAGTTTGGTCATAAAACCTTGCATCAACTTGACCAAATAAACATAACCATTTAGCATCAAAGTACCACAAACATACCAACCATCAATGTATGAAAATACCATTAATTCATCACTTTAAAACAACACTACAAGTCATAAACAGTAACTAAACCTTAAACATAAGTCCACTTATACATGCCATTATAACCAGACCCAAAACGTCAAAATCTACCGATATTATCACTGGATAGGGTGATAAATCTACGATAAGCTTCCAAACTGATCGAGCTTCCGATAATCTGTAAAGTAAAGGAAAAACAACTACGTAAGTAATGAATGCTTAGCAAGCTCGTATAAAATTTAAACATAACATTTCATTTGAACATTTAACTTTGTAGATTAAATATAAACCTATACCCATGCCTCAAGATTTATCAACTACATAACCATCATCAATATCATATATATTTTTCATTCCTAACTTAATAGGATTTTACAAAACAATATTCACCATCATTAACCTTTTCATAAAACTATGAATTACTCCATTTACTTACTTTCCATTCCATTTACTAAGCATAAACTTAAATAACAACATCAATTCACTAATTTGTATATTTATTCCCATCATAGGTAAGTTTATCCATAACATACGTAATTTCTCACATATAAGTACATCTGTCAATTCATCAATCCCTTTTTCTTCGTATCATATTTCATTAATGAACTTACAGTTTCATTACCTTTTCTTACCCATTTCATTTGTATAATACCAGACATAAGCATAAACATCAATCATAATTTCAAGCTTGACATAAGCCTAATCACCATCATCAATACGCAAGTTAGTGCATTTATATATACAAATCATTTGGGGTCAATCACATGCTAAACCATTTTAAGAAAATACACCTTTTGAATCATACCACCTTCTTATGAACATAAGCATATTCTTGTTTTTTTCATTTACCATTTCAATGTATATCATTAATATTAAACATGAAATAATGTACCCTGAAGCTTAACATAAACCTAATCATCATCCACAGTCTAAACTATTGAATTCATTTATGTTTATATCAATATTCAATAAATAACAAATCTTTCAAATTCATTATGTAGATTACCTTACCGAGATTTTCTATTCGAAGAACGACTTACAGATAAGAGCACATCGTTAGTCCAACCAAACACACTAGATGCTCACACGAGTTAATCCCTCCAAAACACACCAGATGCTTACATGAGCCAATCCCTCCAACACACCAATGCTCATAAGAGCTAATCCAACCAGCACACCAATGCTCAAAAGAGCTAATCCAACCAACACACCAAATATAGAGTATAACACTAAAGTTTGCAACAAATGTTGAAACTTAGTTTACTCGGGTAATATGAATATTCATCACTCTATAGCCATCTCCACTCCAATCCCCCGTAAGACACCAAATCACGATTGTTCTCTATCCCGTGTTCAATCCAATCGGAACATCAATTTTCAATAATATTTCTCAAATAATCATTTATTATCATCAGTTGGATAAATAATTATTGTATCATCTTATACAAGTTAACAATTCATATAGATATTAAATTTTTAAACTGTATGAACTTACCTGGCCAAATCGCAAAAATTTCAAACTATAGGGGCTATTTGGTAATTTTCCATTCTCCTCGATTTTTTACTCGATCTTGATCTAAATTAATAATTTCATTCAATTTATTAATTTAGACAGTAAAAAATATATTTTATATAATTTAGTCATTTTTGATATTTTTACATAATTACCCCTAAAATTTTACTTTTATTCAATTTAGTCCCTGAGCCTAAAACATGCAAATTAACCATTTTTATTGAAATTTCACACTAGCCAAATATTCATGGCATGAAAAACAGCCCATTTTTGAAATAATTTCACAACTACTTGTATTTTTATTATTTCAACAATTTAGTCCCTAATCGAAAAATTCATCAAAATTACTTAACAAACTACTTTTAAATATCAACCAACATTTCAAATTCATAATTTAATAACTAAAATCACATATATTCATCAGTGGAAACATTAAATATCTTTAACAGATTCAAAATCGAAGGTACGGTCTAGCTGGACCGAGTTACAACGGTATCAAAAATATAAAAATTAAAAGAAATAAACCCAAATTTAGCTTACATGCAAAGGAGGACTTTGGATGAATGCTTAAGCTATCATCCATGGCTTCTTCATTCTTCAATTTTAACAAAACTCATGAAAAAAAATTGATAGCCTAATTGTTTTGCTTTTAATATAATTTAATTTATCAAATTACCATTTTAACCTCGGTTAATAATTAAAATGAACATCAAATTCAAGCCTGTAATTGTCCACTAACTCCTTGAATGGTTTAATTACCATTTAAGTCCCTTTTCCTTTATTCAATAAGCTATTTAATCACTCAAATCAAGTAGTGATCAAATTTTGCATCTTTTACGATTTAGTCCTTTATAATTAATTAACTATCGAAACGTTAAACTTTCTTAACAAAACTTTAATAAAACCTTAATGGCACTCCGTAAATATTTATAAAAATATTTACGACTTGGTTTATAAAAACGAGGTCTCAATACCTCATTTTTTTAAATCACTTAACTTTAGGGACTTACCACTTAAACTTAATAAATCGTTTATAAAACATAAATTATCAATAAAAAACCTTTTAATAACCATATTTGACTCCTAAATATTCAATAATAATATTTACAAACTTATAATATTTACAAACTTATCAATAAAAAACCTTTTAAAAACTACTGTTTTCGATACTACTAAAAAACGGGATGTTACATCAATGATAGGAAGATTGTTGAGAAAGCCATCACAACTTTGCCTGAGAAGTATGAGTCAAAAATTTCATCCTTGGAGGACTCGAGAGACTTAGCAACAATCTTTCTGTCAGAGCTTATAAATGCTTTGTATGCACAGGAATAAAGAAGAGCAATCATAGAAGAGGGGCACGCTGAAGGTGCTTTCCAAGGAAGAAATAAGGTTACTCCATGTTCTTTAAGCAACAAAGACAAGAAGAATGAAAGAAAAGAAAGACCAAAAAAATATGTTGAGAATAAAAAGTATCCATCATGCAGTCATTGCAAAAAGATTGGTCACTCAAAAAAATTTTGCTGGTTTAGACCTGGTGTGCAGTGTAAAAACTGCAAACAATTTGGTCATATTAAAAAAGTTTGTAAAAATAGAGAGCAGTAGCAACAACATACCAATCAAGCTCAAGCTGCCAATGAAAATCAAGTTCAAGAGGAGCTCACATTCATTACCTCATCTTTTGCAGTAAACAACCAAATAATGAAAAGCTGGTTGATTGATAGTGGCTGTGCAAACCATATGGTTTCAAATGAAAGCATGTTCAAGAGAATTGACAAGTCCTTCAGTTTGAGAATCAGATTTGAAAATGACCAGATAATTAAAGCAAATGGAAAGAGAGATGTTCAGGATAGCCCTCCTACAGGTATAAAAGTCATTACTGATGTTTTATTTGTACCATATATTGATCAAAACTTGCTCAGTGTTGGTCAGCTTATTAAAAGGAACTATTCTGTCATTTTTGAAAGCAAAAAGTGTACTATATCATGAGTTTATGTCAGTTGAGATGGAGGATAGGAGCTTTTTTTAAATTGGAACTTAGTTGCCTTATAAGCGTACTCTAGTTCAACTGATGATTCTGACTTATGGCACAAGAGATTGGGGCACGTCAACTATAGGTCACTGGATATGTTGTATAAGCATGGTTTGGTTGAAAATATGTCTGAAGTTAGTGAGTAAAATGAGGTTTACGAAGTCTGTCAGTATGAGAAGCAAGCAAGGCTTTTATTTCCCGCGAATAAGGCTTGGCAAGCTACTAAGAAGTTACATCTGGTTCATACTGATGTATGTGGGACAATGGTGTATGTGAAAAAAAGAATAGAACTGTGATGGACATGACGAGATGTTTTCCGTTTGAAAAGAAACTACCAAACAAGTTATGGGCTAAAGCTGCGAACGCTTCTATTTATTTGCTTAACAGATTACCAATAAGAGCTGTGAAAGGTAAGACATCGCTTGAAGGATGGCTCGAATTTAAGCCATCAGTGTCACACTTGAAGATATTTGGTTGTTTGCGTTATGCACTCATTCCTACTGTTAAGAGAAATAAGTTAGAAAGAAGAGTACAATCAAGTATCTTTGTTGGGTATAGTAGAAGCAAGAAAGGGTATAAGATTTTTGGTCCATTCACAAATAAAGTTTTTGAGAGCAGAGATGTCAAGTTCAGTGAAGAAGCCTTGTGGAATTGGGAAGCTACAAAAGCAGAAATGGTTGAACAAAGTCAGATTGAACTAAATGTGTAAACTGATGAAGTTCAACACCAAGATGGTGATAGTGTCAATGATTTGCCAGTTAGAGGCACTGGGCCTATATTTGAGATTTATGAAAGATGTGATGTTACTGTGCTGGAGCCTACGAGCTATTAAGAGGCATTAAGAGAAAATGGCTGAAAAGAGGCTATGAAAGCTGAGCTAGCCATGATTAAAAAAAATAAGACTTTGGAGTTGGTTGATAGACTAGTTCACAAGAAGGTTATTTGAGTAAAATGGGTTTATAGATCAAGTTAAATGTTGATGATTCAGTAAACAGACTCAAAGCTAGGCTGATCACGAAGGTTTATATTCAACAATATGGGGTAGACTATTCTGAAACCTTCGCACCAGTAGCTAGATTGGAAACCATCAAGTTGTTACTAACTTTGATAGCTCAGAAAAGGTGGAAGTTGCATCAGCTTGATGTAAAGTTTGTGTTCCTTAATGGTACTCTTAAGGAAGAAGTATATGTTGAGCAGCCATAAGGTTTTGTAGCTGATGGTGAAGAGCACAAAGTATGCAAATTGAAGAAGGCTTTATATGGCCTTAAATAGGCTCCGCGAGCCTGGTATGAAAGAATTGATATGCACCTGGTGAGCTTAGGATTTGAAAAGAGCATCAGCGAACCTACCTTGTATGTCAAGAAAGAAAGAAGGTAGACTTCACTAATAGTGTCCTTGTATGTTGATGACTTACTGGTAACTGAGGGTTATAAAAGGCAATTGATAGAGTTCAAGAAGCAAATGCGAGTTGAATTTGAGATGTCTGAT
Organism: Gossypium hirsutum; assembly: GCF_007990345.1. Lineage (NCBI taxonomy): Eukaryota > Viridiplantae > Streptophyta > Magnoliopsida > Malvales > Malvaceae > Gossypium > Gossypium hirsutum. The sequence goes on along the minus strand of NC_053438.1, from coordinate 61,998,256 downwards.
CGAGGAGGCATGACCTATTTCCTTGGTTTGGAAGTGCTTCAATCTGAATAAGGAATCTTCATCAGCCAAAAAAAATTTTGCTTTAAAAATCTTGAACAAGTTTTGCATGGAAAACTGCAAGCCAACGAACACTCCTATTGCCTAAGGAAAAAAGCTCGAAAGCCAAGGTGACTTTGAAAAAGTTGATGAAGGTACCTATAGAAATCTTACAGGATTTTTGCTTTATTTAATAGCATCAAGGCCAGATATTATGTTTGCTGTTAGTTTTCTTTCAAGATTTATGCATTGCTGCAATGTGGTTCACTTCAAAGCTGCGAAGCGAGTTCTCAGGTATATTAAAGGAACCTTGAGTTATGGAATTGAGTATGTGAAGGAGAATGGGCTGAATTTAATTGACTTCATGGACAGTGACTTGGCTAGTTCTGTTGAAGATATGAAGAGCACTCTAGGGTACTTCTTCACTTTGGGTTTGAGTGTATTCAATTGGAGCTCAAAGAAGCAAGAGACTGTTGAACAATCAACTGTTGAAGTTGAGTACATCGCAGCAGCTGTAGCAGTAAGCTAAGCATTTTGGCTAAGAAAGTTAATGTTTGATTAAATTTGAAGCAAGTGGAGGCAACATAGATACGTTGTGATAATCAGTCTGCTGTTGCAATTGCAAAGAACCCCGTATTCCATGGAAAGACAAAGCACTTCAAGATAAAGTATCATTTTGTTAGAGAAGTTTAGCAGTTAAATGAAGTTAAGCTGGTTCATTGCAGTTCAGATGTTAACTTGTTGATTTTCTCACAAAACCTCTTGAAAGAATGAGATTCGAGATGTTGAGATATGATATTGGAGTTCGTAACATTTTTGCCAATGAGGAGTGTTGTGAATTGGTCATTCATGTAGTGGCAAACTCAACATTAGATGATGCGAGCTCAAATATGCCTACAAGCTCTACATTTACGAGTCAATTGAAGCTGTGAGCTCAACAAAAAAATACGAGCTCAATCCAAGACGCAAGCCAAGCTAAGTGCGAGCTGTTATGGAATTTGGCGAACCACAAGATGTGTTGCAAGAAGGGTTCACATGTGTTGATATTTTGTCTAAATCTGCTTACTTAAGATTACTTGTTAGATAAGCAGAGTTAATATTGAAATGACCCTGATTGGTACAGATTTACTTAGGGCCAGTTCTTCATTGCTTTTGAAAAGTGCTGTGAAAAAGTGCTTTTGAGAAGTGCTTTTGAAAAATTTGAGTGTTTGGTATTGTTGTCAAAAAGTGCTTTTGAAGAATAAAATGTCCATTTTAGAAATGATATTATAAAGTAACAAATATGTATTTAAATAATGTTTAAATTAGTTAATATTATGATATTTTAGCAAAAATATAAAAAATAATTTATTATAACTTATTGTTAATATTTTAATATATAATATTAATTTTAAATATTTCTAAGTAATTAATTTTAATTATTTATTAAATTTAATTAGAATATATAAACTATATTTAAATATTTAAATATAAAAATTAAATATTTGTAATTAGATATTGTCACAATTGTATTATTATAAAAATTATTTTTTATTTTTAATTAATACTTTTAACACATTTGTATTATTTTATTTTAAAATGTATTTAAATATATAACTCATATTATATATTAACATAACATAGAAAACATAAACCTAACAAATTAAAATATTACATATATTTGGATTAAAGTTTTAAAAATGGATAATATTTATACACATTTATTTACAACTTGTTTAACATAAACATTTATTTACCATTTGTTTAACATACACATATTAGATACACATTTATTTAACATAAACCTAACTCTGATCCCTAAATATTTCCATACACATTTATTTACCATTTGAAAAAAAAATTGAAAGAGAAAGGGTGCTAAACCATCAATGTCTGTTTTGCTACAGTCAAGTGCTTCATAGTGTGAATACTGATTCTTTTCTTGCACTGATAATATATATTTTTTTTAATTCAAGAAGACTTTTGCTTTTTCATTTCTGATAAAGATCCACACCCGTTCTAAGTTGGACAATGTGTAAACAATAAGCATTGCAAAAAATCTTTTCACCTAAATAAGAATGGTGAAAAAATAACTCAAATATGTCATAAAACCTTAAACATACAACTGTCCCACATAAACAAAGAGAATTTTGAAGTTCTTAGATTACAATATGCCATCCTAGTTAGATAAACCTGCAGCAATCTTTACTTGTATTCTTTTAGAGAAATTAAGATAATTCATTTCCTTCGTTTTGAAGAATACGGTGATCAAGAGCATGCAAGCATTAAAAGAAATAAGACTATAACCAATAATTAAATAAGTCATCGTGCTAAAGTTGATACCTTGTGTAGCCTCTAGAACAATAAATACAATTGAACCTATAATCCAACTTAAACTCAATGACAAAAACATTAAGGAATATGTAGAAGATTTCATTAAATAATACTTATTACCAAAGTGATTACTCATTTGCAGTATCCTAGTCCATTTCATTTTGCTCATACAGTTTTAAAATTGAAAGAACATTCTATTATAACAATGTCTAGCTTATAACATAAAGAGAACACCAAATTCGGAGCATTAAAGTGTGCGTGCTGCAACTCTACCTTAACAGGCTCAGCTGCTTGCAGTTCTGCTTCCATCTTAGCTATTTTATCCGTAAGGCTCCTCATTTGTTGTTCTCTTTCAGATGTTACAGCTCCTATCTGAGCATGCAAGATCTGCAACTCTTGTTGTGCAGCAGCAAGTTCCTATCTCAATGTCCTATGGGTAGCAGTAGTTCTCTGGTTTTCTATACCAAGTTTCTGGATTTCCACATGCTGTGCAGCAAGCTTTTTTTCCATGATTTTTGGATGACAGAATCATCCCAACAAACGACACATGACAAGGTTTTTATTTGTTAGGATGAATGCATGGATTACAACCCCCAAATAAATAAAGCATGCCAAAACAAAGAAAGGGTTAAAATTTGGTTTGGGTTTTGATTCCAGAAACCCTATGCTAACATCATTTGTTTTGTCCATTATCTTAGCAGCCAATACCATTTGTTTCATCATGCATAAAAGTTTAGGCAACAAAACTCATCCTATGAAAAAAAGATAAACTCACCGGTGGTGGAGAAGAGGAACAAAGCACCAGCAGAGGAACAAAGAACCAGCACCAGCAGAGGAACAAAGAACCAACACCAGCAGAGGATCAAAGAAGCAGTAGAGGAATAAATAACCAGCGATGAGAGCAAAGAACCAGTTTGTGTGTGTGGCTAAAAAAAGTAAAGAGCAGCTTAGAAGCACTTTTTGGCTGGAAAAGCTAAAAATTTCTTCTTTTTCATCTACCTAAAAGCACTTCAAAGAAGTTAGAAATTTGACCCCAAATGAAGTGTGTTCTTCATTACTTTTCACCCAAAAGCACTTTTATGTAAAAGTGCTTTTCAACCGCCCAGAAGAACTGGCCCTTAATCAGGTTGTGTACAAGTTTTATGCTTACTTTTCCTAAAATATTAGATACGGTTAGTTGATAACTTGTAAGCATTTTCATATATATTGTAATTTTTGGAATGAAAAATTTGAGTAAATGCAAGTAATTTATTCCATAAATGATCAATACTGCCAGCTCAGTTAAATTTAATCTAATCTAAAACCGTATCAGAACGGATTTTCAGCTCTTAATTCAACCTTCAACGCTATCCTACATTTAAAACAGTCATAGGTGCAAAGAAGTCAGGATATGCCCTTGGCTACAACTACGAGAATAAGAACAAATGTAGAAAAGATAATGTGCAGCTCCAAAAAGATGCCAAAAGAAGTGCTAAGTTGGTATTACTAGACTAACGTATTGGAAAAATTGCAATTAATTCTTCTCACTAGAGTATTTTCCATCCATTCTCCCTATGGTAGTGTCCATATTATTCATCAGAGAAAACAGTAACCAAAAGAGGAAAACAAGCAATTTAATATAATTATATGTATATATCAAAGAAACAAATGTAAAAGAAAGAAACATGTCAACCAACACTTATAGGTAAGGGCATATATGGAACTCAACTGTGGAGCAGGTTTAGACAGTAATAATTGTGAGTCAATATGACAAAGCAATGAAACAAGAATTAATACTCATCTTGTTTTTTTTCTTTTTTTTATTTCATTTGCTTCATAATAAGGAAACAAATATGGGATGTTTTAATTTCAGTTGTCCAAATAATACTTGTTATCCAAATTACAAGAATCATTTTCATTTGATATGGTGATATAGTCTGCAGTGGTGGGTTGGGTATACATGGAAGAAGAAGAGGTAGGAGGTGGTGGCAGTATGTGTGGGGTGGTGATGGTGGTGGTTCAGCAATTGAAAGAGCCTCAGAAGAGAGCGAGGCTACATGTGAAGAAGGTATAAGATCAGCTTCTCAACACTTGTATCTTATTATCTCATCCCTCACTCCATTTATTTCAGCTTGTAAAGATTGAACTTGCGGTTGCTAAGCTGAGAGTGCACCCATGCACCCGTACACAAGATCTCTTAGCCTCACATTAGCCTCTTAAACAGGACTACTCACAGTGTTAGCTCTTTGGCTATTTATAGGTCAATGGCTGCCTCTATTATTTGTTATAAATTCTGGCGCAAGAAAAAAAATTTGTGGTGCAAGAAAGGAAAATTGAGGGAAAGAAGAAATAGATTTAAAGCGTGATTTACTGTCATTAAGGCTTTTATTTCTATCTCTAAGATACAACGTGTCTTAAAACTAAAATATAGAATAGTGAAAATAGCATTATTGAATTTTATATAGGCATATTATTGTATTTTATTGGAATAAAAGAAAGAATAACAAGAAAGTTAGAAAATTGGAGCATGAGGTTCCTTTTAGTAGGAGGAAAAGAGGTGTCGATTAAGTCAGTTTTTCAGGCTATCCCAATTTATACTATGCAGTGTTTTATGTTGTCAATTTCTTTTTTCCGTGAATTAGAAAACATATTTAACAAATTTTGGTGGCGAAATTCAACAACAAATAAGGGCATACATTAGTGCAATTGGTCAGCCATGTGCACAGCGAAATCGCATGGGGGTATGGGGTTTAGGGGCTTATCCAAGTTTAACATTGCTTTGTTAGCAAAACAAGGATGACAGTTAATTATGAAACCCAACAGTTTACTAGCACGGGTTATGAAAGCCAAGTATTACCCAAGAGGAGAATTTTTAAGTGCAAAGTTGGGACCTTACCCTTCGTACACTTGGCAAAGTATCTGGAATGCCCGACAACTTCTGGAACAGGGGATAGGCTGGAAAGTGGAGAATGGTGCCTCTATAAACATTTGGAATGATGCATGGCTTTCTGGACTTGGGGAAGGAAGAATATGTAATCAGAATATCAATGTGAATTTTTTGAAAGTTATGGACCTAATAGAGATGGAATCATTTACTTGGAATGTTGATGTTCTCAAGTTGTTGTTTAGCGAAGAACAAATCAAGTAGATTCTGGAGATTCCTCTTGTTGATCGGAGTCAGCCAGATGTATTGGTGTGGAGATGTGATGATTCATGTGAGTGTACAGTTAAAAACGGATACAAATGACTTGTTACAACGACATAATTAATACGGGCGCCAACCTTACAATACACCAAGCAAAATCGAAGACCTATTATATATAATTGTGGAAACTAAAGTTGTCTAACAAAATAAAAATAGGTATGTGGAAGTTATCTAAAGAATTAATGCATACGCTCCACCATTTGAAGAAGAGAGGGCTGGTAAGAGACGATCGATACCCATTATGTAAGTTGGATATGGAGTCAGTGGCCCACTCGTTTCGAGACTGTAACTTCACAATTAAGGTCCTACAAGGACTGGGAGTGGCAAATAGGGGTAAGGAAAACTCGATTCGACTCAAAAAAATTGAAAAAAAATTTAAATTTCGAGTTAAACGAATCGAGTTAATCGAGTTATTCGAATCAACTCAAATTTTTTTTCGAATTTCGAGTTCAAATCGAGTTGAGTTTTTGAATTCGAATAACTCGAATAATTCGAATATTAAAGTATAATATTTTACATTTTTACCTCAAACTCCCAAACCTTTGTACTTTTCCCTCAAAACTTTTAGTTCTTCTCACTTTCCCCCCAAAACTTTTACTCGCCTCCCCTCCCAACCCCCCAATCTACCCAAAATCCGTTTCCCACAAAAATTTTACTTTCCCATTTACTTTTTCTCAAAATTTTACTTCCAAAAACCCTCAAAACTTTTTATTTTTTCCCAAAATTTTTACTCCCACTTTTCCCCTAAAATTTTTACTCTCTTCCCATCCCATCCCATCCCACCTCCCCTAAACCCATCCCCCTCAAATTTTTTTTTAATATTTTCCCTCCAAAATTAGTCTCTACTATTTACTTTCCCTCAAACTTTTATTCCCCAAAACTTTTTATTTTCCCATAAACTTTTACTTCTCACCCTTTACTCTCAAATAAAAAATTAAAATTATCCAAAAAAATCACTAAACATAAATAGTAATAATTTTATTTATATCTACTATTTATATTATTAAATTAAATTTCACATTTTATATTATTTATATTATTGAATTGTTTAGTCATATTGAATAGTTATATTAAAACTGAATTATTAATTATGCCAAAAAATATTCGTGTTAAAATTTTATATTAGTATCAATTTCACATTTTATCTTTAAAATAACTTTTATTAAAAAAATTACATTTTTACATTTAATATATATTTTAATTCCAAAATACATAGTGACAAGAATCTAAAGATAATTGAAACAACTAAGCAAGCAAAGAAGCTAACCAGTATATAAAATATTAATAAATAAATTATGAGACGATGAAAATTAATAAAAAAATTTGATTAAGGTGGACAAATTTTATTACGATGGGTGACAATAGTTACAAAGACCTAAAATTAATTTTTAAAATTTAACTCGAACAAATATATTCGATTCGATTCGATTCGATTTGAATTCTATCTCACTCGACTCGATTCGAGAAAATTTCAAATCAAATTAGGATGATAAAATATGATTCGTCAACTCGATTAACTTGAAATTTTTTCATTCGATTCGATTCGATCAAACGCTCACCCCTAATGGCAAACTCCACCATTAATAGAAATCAGAGTTGGCATAATTGGATAGTGCACAAGTTCTTGAGTTATAATTTACTGAAATGCAAAACTATAGCAATTACTTACTAGGCGACATGGTACAACAGGAACAGAGTGTATCATGAGGGTTTAAAATCGAATGTGTGTGAGGTGGTCTCTTTTATTAAAGCTTACATGATGGAAAATGAGTTAATAGAAAGTGTTCTGGTGCCAAAAACAGTACTAAAAATTGTTAAATGGGAACCACCCGATGAAGACACAATTAAGATCAATTTTGATGCCTGTTTTCATTAGGAATCAAACACTTCAAGAGCAGGTATTATTGCTAGAAATAAAGAGAGACTTGTAATGGCAGCATGTATTTACTCGAGTAAAAATATAGCTACGCCTGCAATGGCAGAAGCCTGGGCGTGTTTGCATGCTGTCAAATTTGGGGAAGATCCGGGCTTTCGAGATAACTGTGTGAAAGGAGACTCCTTGATAGTAATCAAAGGGATTAACGATGCAAAAGATGACAAATCTCATATCAGTAATGTCCTCAAGGCAAATTGATCGAATGCCCCTTTCTTAATTCATTTTAGGGTTTCATTTTCTTGCTTTTTGGATTAAGTATTTGACTGTTTGTTTTTTCTTTTATTTGATGGTTTTAATGGTGCGTCGTTTGGGTGCCTAATAGGTATTGAACAAGTACTTTGTGTTCAGTGATAGGATTGAGGCTGTTTGATTTCTTTAATTTTAATGCATCAGTTTTGGTTCAAAAAATTCACTTAGCATATAACTTGTGTCACAAGTCACGTTTTTCCATAATATTAGAATTTTTCGAAAAAGCTATGTTTATTCATTAATGAAAGTTTTGTTTATTCCAATAAATCTTTTGAATTGCAAATAAAAATATATTATCACTTCAAAAATAAATATAATATAATATATAAATATTATTTACACCACAAATTTAAAGCCTAAGTGACCCAAGTGCTTGTCTTTTGAGCTTATAAATATGTAAAAAAAAGCCCAATAAGTAATGCCACTTAACCAATGAGTTAGACACCTAACTCAATTACCCAAAATATAAAAGACAACTTAAATTCTTTATATTTTAAATATGTTAGCAATGTGAAAATATATTAGCAATGTGGGATTACTAACATCGCAAACTACTAACATTATTTGGCCTCAAGTTTGCTCAAAAGTGCTTTTTCTAGAAAATAGTCCAGTCTAAACTGAGTAGTAAGCTAAAACCATATGACAATAGGTCTAATATATATGGTTATTGTGATTACTTTTGATAAATTCTTGAATAAGATGTCAATGGTTTTGAATTTATTATTTAATTTTTGGTTAGTTGTAAAAGTAAAATCGAAAAATAAAAAACAGTCAGAAAATCAAGCCGTCATAACCAAGATATATTTTTTAGAACTTCATTTTGGAGATTTATTTGTAAAACTAATATTTTTAATTTTTTATTAAGATAATATTTTAATTTTCTATTATTTTCTATTTTAATTATTTTTTTATAACTCTTTAAATCCACTATCTCCTTAAATGATATATTTATCATTCAAGTCCCTTAGTTTAAAATTTCATAGCCATTAGACCCCTTTAACTAATAGAACTCAACTTTTACACGTTTTACGATTTAGCCCTTTTCACCTAATTAACCATTTAAACATCAAAATTTCTTAACGAAACTTTAATACGAACTTAATATAATTCTGTAGACATTAAATAATAATAAAATAATAACTCGCTCGTTTGAATTGTGATCCCGAAACCACTATTTTCGACATCACTAAAAACGAGTTGTTACACAAATACATCAAGTTTTTCAGATGAAGAGGTCTATTATTTGTAAGCAATATACTCTAGGCACTACTAGATATTGACAAAGATTGACCCTATTAGCAACAGTCACCTAACCTATACCAGTATATGGAACACTATTTGACAACTTGGAGGCATCACGACTGAGTTGGGAAGTGGCCCTTGAATCACGAAACCATGCATGTTCTCCAGCAATAGTAAAAATTCACAAAAGCAGAAGAACCATCAGTAGAAACGAAAGCACCTGCTATTTGTTGTCTCCATCATCATCACCCAGTGAGCAATGATTAGCACTTGCACCTCTATGACCTGCATCAGGCTTAGGAAAACCAGTAAAAGAAGTATCAAAGCAATAATATCACTTTTGCACAATATGCCCAATTTTTCCACACAGGTGGCACTAAGTTCTGTTTGAAGCATTTCCAAAACGACCTCTACCTCTACCTCGATGAAATGAAACCTCCTCTGCCTTGATATCCAACTATACCAAACACACCTTCTGTGGACTACTTATAACCTTGTGCACTATGAGAACTAGACTGACTTGTGGCAAGATTAACATTGAAAAGCCCAGTCATAGCACCTGACTTTTGCCTAATTCAAGATTAATCAGCATTGAAGACAAAACAGTTACATCATAGACTTTTCTGCTGGTGGTGATTAAGGTGACCACCGAATCAATCTCACTAGGTAAACCATTAAGAATAGTTGCAATATGCTCTGCATCAAATATCTTTTCTCCACATATACCAAGATTATCCTTAATCATTTAAGTTGTCTCAAATAATCACGCATGTTTTGATCCCCTTTCTTTTGAGAGTACAAAGAATACCTAATATTCATAATCTTGGTAGTTGTTTTAGCAGAATACAGTTGACCAATGACTTCCCAAATTTCAGTAGCCGATTGACACATGACCAAATCTGGTAGGATCTCAAGACTAACAATAGAAAGTAACCAAGATGCTATGGCTTTATCTTGTTTATTAAATGAAACTCTTTCAGGATTTTTAACTAGATGACCAGACTCATCAGAAACAAACCCAGGAGGTATAGCCTGAGTACCATCAATGTAAGACTCCAAACCATAACTCTCCAAAGCAAAAGATACCTGCTGTTTCCATAGAGGATAATTGATATCATCAAGCTGAATATTAATCTTCTTGTTAGTGAAATTCTTAGAAACATTGGTGGAACTGCTACCAGCAACTTCTTGATCTTCAGAAGCACCAACTGCCATCACGAATTTCAGGGAAAAAAAATAAAAAAATGGCTCAGATACCATATCAAAAGAATATGAACGAGATGAATAGAGAAAACAATCTTGTATTTCATATATCTACCTTACGCTCAGGTAAGCATCCATATATATACATGAAGAGAATCAAGAAAGCATAACAAAGATAAACAACTGCAACTAACTAACATTAGCTAGCTAACTAACAAACAGTCTTAACAGCTAACAGATTGAACCAACTGTACATTTACTACTAACAATAGAGGAGTGGTTTTACAAGTTGGAGATTTAAAAGGATTGATTTAGGATGGAGTCTTAAGTGATCTTGTTACTTCTTTGGTTCTCAAGTTAACAAGTTTAATGGAAGTTTATAGAAGGAAATTATGGTTGATTGGAGATGTAGACAGTGATGAAATATATAGAAAGTTTTCTGATAAGTTTCCCAATTTAAAAAAAGATTGAGATTTGCAATTGTTGCTCATTTCTTCTTTCAAGACTTCTTTTGATGGGGCTTACCCCAAATTCAGGTGGGTATTTTTTACTTTGATTACAATGCTTCGAATATCTTTCATATGGATTTGAAACCATGTTTTTTTGTTATTGTTTTAAAAAGTTGGTTCTCTTAGCAATTTTTATCCGCCTGATGTTATTATCACTCTTCTGTGTGCAAAACATTCAACAAAGTAATCGTAATGTACTACTAGTTTAGAAAAGAAGGTTTTATGTCTCATGGTCTTGTCCTTTAGTACTAATTTGCAGCAGCAACAATAGAGAGGGAGAGGGATGGTGGTAGGGACGGTGGTGGTTGAGGTTTTTATTTTATTTTATTTTAATACAATTATATTTATTTAATATTAGTATTAATATAAAATTTACATTTATTATTATATTTTTAAAATATTTATGTATTTTTATATGTTTATTTGAATTTTTAGAATTCGAACTAAATTGAGATCATTTGTAAAATTTGAAAGTTAATTTTTAAATTTATGACTAAATTGATATAATATGTAAATGTTGATGGCTAAAATTGTTATTATACCGATTTTTTAACTACCACATTAGCTTGCCATTTGTGCTTTTAACAAGAGTGACCAAAGTGACTGAATTATGTAACGTGAGTACTTAAATTGCAATTTTTTTATTTTTGGTGCCTAAAATAAAAATCGTTGATAGTTGAGTGATTATCTGTGTAGTTTACCCTTTAATTATAGAAAATAATTTGGTACATGCATGTGGAGTTTTTAAACTTCATAAACAGAGTCTGGAGGTTGACAAATGTCTTGTAGTGTATAATAAAATATTAAATAATAAATATTTTTAAAAAAAGATACATGTAAAGTTTTTAAGATTATTTGTGGAATAAAAAAAAGGTACACTGCAATGAACCAGATAATCACCCTTAATTTATTGTAATTTGAAAAACTAATATAAAGGTATTTAGGTCAACTTGATTTTTTATGATATTCACTTGTTAAATGAAGCTTATTATTATTATTATTATTATTATTATTATTATTTATTTTATGGGAAAGGTGAGCATAATATCGATGATGTTGGATACTCTTCTTTGGAGGAACATTGAAAAATGGGGCTGTTGATGTTATGTTTGTTAGACCTATTCAATTTCGTGATCCAAATGTGTGTGAGCTGACTGTCATTAGGTTTGCTTTGGAGGTGTTTCTGAAAACATCATAGAAAGGAAAAGTGGGACTTTATGTTGAGATTGATTACGCGGTTGCAATAAAATGGTTTCTCGAGGCACATCAGCCGCCCTTGAAGTTGTCTTATCTGTGCAGTCATATTGAGAAACAGAGTTGGTGATGCGGAGACGAAATCCCAAAGAAAGCTACTAATATGCCCAATTCTTTGGCAAAAGGAGCCAATTGATCTCTCTGTTTTTTTGCTGGTTGGTGGTGAATCCACTAAGATTTCTGTTTTGTAGTATTTTTTTTATATGTTCTGCAAGGGAGTAACTTTTTTTTAATCAATAAAGTGGTTTATTCTTCTTGGAAAAAAAAGCAAGAAACCTTCCGACCCAAGACTGTAGGTAATGAAAATCTGAATCACAATTTTACTAGACTTTATTTTGAGAATTGAGGTTAAATAGAAAAGGATCTATAATCTCTTTATTCCAATATTTCCCCTTCACAACTTCTAGCACCTCTCCTTTTCTATTTTTTCCCCAAAATCACTATACCACTAAGGTATGAGTAGTATTTGGGAGTAAAGGATCTTTATTTGAGGACTGTGCGTCATGGACCATTTTCTCTTCTTGAGCTTGCCCCCAAATCACGGCATAAAATCCAATGGCTATTATCGCTGCTCCTAGCAAACTGCACCCACACATATCCAATTCAAAGCTTAATAATGCCTATAATGATTTTTATTTTTACTTATTACTGCATGAAAAAATTGCTCTGACCTTCCAAGATAAAGTTTGTCACCTAGAAAGGCGATCCCCATAGCAAGAGCAATGACCATCTCAAGTGGCTTAAACATGGAAACGTAGATAGGCCCTTTCTTCCGCAACGCCCATTTGTGAACCACACTTCGAAATGCTACTGCGAAAGCTGCCTACAAATCAAGAGGTACATCATCAAGTTTCTTTCTAGGCCTAACTATTGAGTTTGTCGAGTATTTTTATTCGAGTCTATGCTTACTGTATATACGGTAGCTATTAATTCCATATTAAACCCAATTTTCCAAGCATTTGGGTCCTTCTCTACCATCAAAGAGACAACAGAGGATAGGATGGCCACAATGATGCTGCAAATGAGTGTTACTAGCATCTCTGCTGGGTATCTCCTTATTATCCACGTCTGCAAAATGAGTGTTACCAGCTAATTATGCATGAACCCCCTCAAGAAAAAAACCGAAAGGTTGATTTTTTTTTCATTAGGGGTGTGTGTACCTGAACATTAAGAATAATTGCGAAGATAACACTATGAGAGGCTAGGAAAAAGCCGCCAATGATCCAGTTGGAGTGAGGAATCCCAAGAACTTGGTGAAGAAAGCTGTACTTCCTTGGAGAAGTGGTGAGTGGAAGGCCTTTGTATAAAGTCACAACAAATGCCCCGTGATCGATACCAAAGTTCCTAAAGACTTGGCTTGGCTGCTTTTGATCCCTAAGTCCAGCTTTTCCATCCTACAGACACCATTTCAAATCGTTTGCTGTTAGAGCTGTTTATGGCTGATCAAACCAAATTAAAAATAATATGGAGCTCCTTATATTATGAGTTAGATTATATTTTATTCTTTTTATTCAAAAAAAAAGATAAATTAGTCGTGTACTTTAAATCAAAAAATAAATTGATCATTCCTGTTAAAAATTACATCCATTTGTACTGTTAAAAACTTGTATAACTGGCAGAATCACATGAAAATAACATGTGGCATGCCACGTGTACCTCATGTTAATGTGCAAATACAAATTTTTAACAATAAAAATAGATGAAATTTTGTAACTGCGGGACCAGTTTACTCTTTAATCTAATTTACAATGATTAATTTGTCCATTTTTTAGTATAAAAGTCAAAATGTAATCTAACTTCTAGTATAAGGACATTCATAATATTTTTACATATATTTATCCAATTCTATTATGCATAAATTTAAGCCTCAATTTTGCTTGCAAATTATTAGGTTTAGGTTTTGTTTGAATCATCCGTAAGATTACCTTTAGAGAGATTAAAAATAGTGGTGATGACGAGATTAATTATTGTAGCCATTATATTAAGTATTGTATTAGTGAATTTTAAATATATGTGTTTGGATTCAATTGCGGTGATAAGAAAAAATGACCATTATAGATATTATTTTAAAATATATTAAAATTATAATTTATTTAGTATTTATGAAATTAAATAAATAATCAAAATTATTAAAATAATATTTATGACAGATAATAGTTTTAATGCTAAATAATTAAAAAAAGGTTACTTTTGCAAAAATAACTTTTCACTAGACTGAATTTACTCCCACGGTGAGATGGTATCCAAAGGGAGCATTAGATATTTAGGCCGGTCGATATTATTTTTTCAAAATTTAATATCTAGCAATTTTATTATATAACTATATAAAATTTAGAAACAGACAATAGATTAAACTACTTGCGAAGTTATTGTATTGTAAGTAGAAAAGCAAATTAAGACTTAAAATGTCTGGCTAAATTAATATTATAAGTTAAGTGGACATTAGCACATTTGGAAAATAATTAAAAAATTATTTCTCTAAAAATAAAGATTAATTACGTTCATAGTCAATAAATTATTAGTAAGTATCTTTTGGTTACTCAACTATAAAAAGTTATAAAATGATAATCCAGCTATTTAATTTTATCTTTTTTGGTGGCTAACACAAATATGACGTGATAATTTTTAAAATTGACATAATTTTAACTTTAACTCTCAATATTTATACATTGCACCAATTTAATCTTGATTCAAAAAAATTAACCCTCAACATTTACACATTGTGTAATTTGATCTTTTTGCAGTTTTGTTTTTCTTTGTCACCCTTTTACCTAAAAAACTAAGGAAAAAAGAAATTTATTAGCTAAGTTTATCCTAAAAACTAAAGAAAAACTTATCAATAGTTAGATGACTACCAGTGTAATTTATCCTAAAAAGTAATAAATATTATTAAGAGAATGCTTTTATTTTTAATATAAAATTTATAAAAAATACTTTAAATCCAAAAATACGAGACTTAAGCACAGTACCTAAAAATTTTTAAAATCTTAATCTTATCATTTCAATCAAAACTAGTCCATTTTTTATATTGTTTTTCATAAAGAGAGGGGCAAAAGACTTTAATAACTACTCCTTTATTCTATTCTAGAGATGCTCATGAGTCAGGTCAAGTCGGACCCATGCAAGGATTTAGATCAAAATTTTAAACTCGAGCTTAGCCCGGCTTGAAAAATGATTTTACTTTTTTGTTCAAGTCTAATCCAATTTAAGAAAAGTAAAACTCTGACTCGATTCGGTCAGCCCATATTTGACTTTTCTAGATTAATTTTAATTTAATTATTTTTAAATATATATAATACACTCTAAAAAATGGTAAAATAAATTTTTTTAACACATTAAAAATATTTATATTAAAAAAACTACCATAAATATAACAAATGTTTCATTATATTAAAAATATAAATAAATATAATAAATATTTTATTGTATTAAATATAATTTTTAAATTTTATATTTTAGGTTGAATTATTTAATTAGATAAATTATTTTTTTAAGTTTTGGATAATACATTTAATTGCTATTGAATTAGTGATTTAATATAAATATATATAATTATTATTTAACATATATAAATAATATAATATTTATTATATTACAATATATTCGGGTAGAGTAAAACTCGGAAAAAAAAATCATTTTTACAGGCTTGGCGAATAAAATTTAATCGCCCAATGCCACCATCTCGTAGGGGTGTTCATTCGGTTAACCGACCGGTTAACCGACCCGAAATTACTATAACCGAATTAACCGACCTTCCAAAAATTTTAACCGTTAACCGAACCGATTTTTTTTTAAAAAAATTTAACCGAACCGAAATTTTTTCGGTTAATAAGGTCGGTTAACCGAATTAACCGAAAATTATGTATTTTTTATTTTTGGTTAAAAATTACCCGAATTACCCGAATTACCCGAATTACCTGAATTAACCGAATTAACCGAATTAACCGAATTACCGAAAAATACCCGAATTTTTTTTATTTTTTATTTTTAAAATTTAAAAAATTTATAAATTATTAAAGTAAATTGGGTTTTAGACTTTAGTAAATTGGGTTGTCTTTTAGTTTTAGTTTTATTGGATTGGGTAATTGGGTAAACTTTAGTTTTAGTTTTATTGGGTTGGGTAATTGAGTTTGGGTTGGGTTGGATAATTTTATTTATTAATTTTTTCGGTTAACCGAAAATTTTCGGTTAACCGACCGGTTTCGAACCGAATTAACCGTTAACCAAAAAATCATAAAAAAATTAACCGACCCCCGACCGAAAAAATTCGGTTAACCGACCGATTAACCGAATTCGGTCGGTTAACCGAATTTTTTCGGTTTTACCCGAATTATGCACACCCCTACCATCTCGTTTACATTATTATCTTATCTCACGAGTGAAGGGACCCTTGAAGCACCAGTACCAGACAACCAACTAACATGCTTTAATGTTCCATTTTTATAGGCCACTGAAAAGTAAAAGTAAGAAAAAGGAAACCACGGATAAAGGCTTATCTAGGTAAATGATGGTGATATATCAAAGAATCTGAATGAATCATCAGCCATTGACCATAACAAATTAAATAGGCAGTGAAAATAAACAGAAATAAGAGCGCACCGAGAGATGATGGAGAAGATGAAAGTGAAGGCTGGAGTAAGATCAGCCATGGCGGATGCCAGAGTTGGAGATCCATATCCTATTCCAATATATGTGCATATCTGTCCTCCATAACTGAAACCCATGTTGATTAGCAATTTCTCATCGTCCCCCCATCTCCACCTTTCTGTTATCTCTATTTCAAAGTCCACGGAAAACGTACCTGAGAACGCCTAGAAGGAAAATTTTGCAGATGGTAGACCATGTAAGCACTGGTGGGCTTCTTTTTCTGTCATCAATTCATAAATAACTTGGTTCAAATTTCAATTCCCATTGCTACCCAAGAAGCTGAAAACAGTATATAATATATATATATATGGAATTTATTTATTACCTGTAGAAGATGATAATACATGGGGCAAGCATAAAGATGCCAAGAACGTTCGAGTAAAATACTAGCACGAAATCACTGAGTCCTTTGTTCATGGCAGCTTTATTTACAGTGTTTAAGCCCACCTCTAAGAACTCTGTTGCAACCATTATTGCAGTAACACTTTTTTCCCACATTATGTTATCCTCTCTAATCTAAGGGTGACTTTTGCTTTGGGGATTGTGATTTTCGGTGTTTGAACCGGAAGATAAAAGGGATCACTTTCCTGACATATAGAAAACGAGAGGTTAAGTAAGGAGGAGGGAAGGGGGAAGAATTGGATTTTTCAAAGATGCCACGTCCATGACATTTTTGTACCGTATAGTGGAGCCTAAATTGGTGGCCAGTGGCCACTATTCAGACACAACATACACTTAAATAGATTAATCTCAGCTCTTGACCTAGCGCATAAAAAATTAATGTGTTAAGGCTTGAATAAAAATGACAACTTTTGTTGACAGGTGACGGAGGTGTTTGCTTGAAGACAATCTTTCACCTCTTGGTTGTTGGATTGTCATTGATAGTTCAATTGCTCGAAATTAATTACCTGCTCATCATAATGGTTAGGTTATTCACTTTTCAATGTAAACATTTCTCTAAAGATAAACCTTCTCTTCATGAATAACTAGAGTCGACTTGACATAATAACTTTAAAATTTTTCAAAAGACATAATTGAATAAATCTCACTGTGCATATCTTTCACATAGTCCATGATAGTAACCATTACCTTATAGCTTCATTACTATCAAGGGTATCCCTTATAAATACCCTCCAATTCAAAAAGAAAGAGATCTTCTTCCTTATAAGCAAACCCTGAGCACTCTTTCTTACTTTTGTACTTTTTTGACTCTATGCATGTTTTTGTGAATTGGCATCCTTTATACTACTACTCCTTAACTCCTCTTTTATTGAGACTTGTAACAACAATGATTTATTTTTACACAAATAAATAAATAAATGGTCTCTTATGGTTCCAATTTTCTTCATTAGCAATATTTATCATAATGTGAATGATCCACAATCATCAAAAGGTTAAACTCATGATTATGAATTGCATGTACAACGGAAAAAAAAATCAAGGTGATGATGAACATAATAACTATAATAGCATTTGTTAGCTTTGAGCAAGCCAATTCTTTCATATAAGAATTGCATATGATATATATATATATAACCAAAAACAAATATATTTACAACCATAATTCACATCCATTTCACAATTGCTTTAGAGCAATTGGCCAAATTGTTGAGAAGTTTTTATAGGTTTTGACTTTTGAGCAAGCCAGTGCTTTCATATAAGAATTGTATTGCTGAAGTTATAATTAAGCTGGTATGGGGACTAATTGTCATATTGGTTATCCACGTATCTTGATATATACTAGAATCATGGTAATCCATGTATCCTGATATAAACTAGAATCAGACAGCTAGTCCTCCAATCACACCGTAGAGTGATGATTGATATAACCAAGTTCCAATTAGTAATTTCCTTCAGTCTTGATAATATATATATAGCAAAACAATATTAGAACTTTTATAAACAACGGTAATGATGAAGGAAAAAATAATCAAAATCGTAAAATAATCATTGTAATTATTGGTTGAGATCGTCCATGCTACTTACCAAGAAGGAGTGTTATATTTCGATTTTATGTCCCAACACAAAAAGTTTTGTTGCCATCCATATAATTTATAATGACTAATAGTATAAAATGTACGTATGTAAGATGCCATCCACATCTAATATTGTCGCTCTATGAATTACAGACAATGAAGCGGCCATCCTACTGACCTTCCTCACCCACGAGTAGTACTTGCATAAACAGAAGCCATTTCCCAATAAGAAGGAATCTTGATTTTGGTGTGACAATGTCCACTCAGATTTCTTCATACAAATACAGGGTTCTTTTCTAAAGAAAAAATAAAGGGCTTCAAAAGCAACAGAATTCTTTTGTGGGAAGCGTAAAAAAGAAAGCAAAACATACATATTTCCCGGTATAAAGTGCTTTGAGACATGGATAATATTTTCTCTAAGAATATTCTCTTTCTGTTGTTGGATCTACTATTTGGTATTTGTGAGTAAAATGTGGCTGGAATTTTGTATATGTGCAGGGCATGGCTGTAACACCCCCTAACCCTTATCCGTCACCAGACTAGGGTTACGAGGCATTACTGAACAAAACATACCTCAATACAAATGTTCAATAGAATTCAAGAATTTAACATTGATATGCAATTCGTTTGAATACATGTTTAAATCAACTATTTCTAAATCAAAATATAAGCATTGTATATATATAAATGGAAATATATTAAGCTTAGCCAAATTTTAAGTAAGTATAATTATAAATTCTACTTTAACCTTTTTAAAGCAAAACATAACATTTTGATCCCGTTAAACCATAAGAAAATAAGCCATTTTCGTATGGCTATTAATTTCATATACAATATATCAAAGTACGACTTTCCAAAACAATTATCTAGCTTGTACATGCGAAAGTTAAAATTTAAATAGTTTAATACCGAGACAGTAGATAGAGCGATGAAGTTGCTGACGATCCCCGAGCTTGAAGCTTGATCTTAAGTCTAAAAATCAGAAAGACATGAACAAACAAAGTAAGCTTTTATAGCTTAGTAAGTCTATAGCATAACAGAAATTATAAAAATAATTATGTAATTTCCTGATACACTTAATGAATTCGCAAATACTATATATGTTAACTATTACATATAGTTAAAAGCATACTTAATTATCAACTCTTAAAACCGAATGTAAATTCACCATAAACATGAATAGCCGAATGTTTATATACATATAAGCTTAACAAATATTAGCTCCAAATGTATATACACTTATTATAACTAAATGTATATATGTATTTATCACCTGCATATATCTAAATGCATATATGTGCTTATCGCTTGCACTTCATCGAATGCATATATATATATTATTCAAATACATATGCCAAAAGCATATACTTATTCTTACCAACCACATGTGCCGAATGCACATATATATTTTTACTATAATCCACATATGTCGAGTGCATACACATATATATATCCAACAATTTCATGATAACCAACATATATATATACTCACTAAACACAAAGATTCGAACGTTTATATGCTCATCAAATACTTAGAAACAAATGTTCATATATTTATCCATTTCATATAACCAAAATCATATATATACCCAATGCAAATAATCACTTAATATAAACAGATTCACTGGCACTTAGCTTGTTAGGCTTAAAGCCTAATTCAGATTACCAGCACTTAGCCTGCTAGGCTTATAGCATAATCCAGTTCACCGGCACTTAGCCTGCTAGGCTTATAGCCTGATTCAGATCACCAGCACTTAGCCTGCTAGACTTATAGTCTAATCCAGTTCACCGGCACTTAGCCTACTAGGTTTATAGCCTAATTCAGATCATCGGCACTTAGCCTGCTAGGCTTATAACCTGGTTCAAATCACCGGCACTTAGCCTGCTAGGCTTATAGCCTGATTTAGATCACCGGCACTTAGCCTGCTAGGTTTTAAAACCTGAAAATCTCAATTTCTCATATACAGAATAATTCCTCAAATATTTATTAACAGCAAACACATATTCACCGTAGTCCATGCTCAAACATAAATGAGTTTGCAAATCATATTTTCAATCCATAACTAGAGTCGACTTGACATAATAACTTTAAAATTTTTCAAAAGACATAATTGAATAAATCTCACTGTGCATATCTTTCACATAGTCCATGATAGTAACCATTACCTTATAGCTTCATTACTATCAAGGGTATCCCTTATAAATACCCTCCAATTCAAAAAGAAAGAGATCTTCTTCCTTATAAGCAAACCCTGAGCACTCTTTCTTACTTTTGTACTTTTTTGACTCTATGCATGTTTTTGTGAATTGGCATCCTTTATACTACTACTCCTTAACTCCTCTTTTATTGAGACTTGTAACAACAATGATTTATTTTTACACAAATAAATAAATAAATGGTCTCTTATGGTTCCAATTTTCTTCATTAGCAATATTTATCATAATGTGAATGATCCACAATCATCAAAAGGTTAAACTCATGATTATGAATTGCATGTACAACGGAAAAAAAATCAAGGTGATGATGAACATAATAACTATAATAGCATTTGTTAGCTTTGAGCAAGCCAATTCTTTCATATAAGAATTGCATATGATATATATATATATATAACCAAAAACAAATATATTTACAACCATAATTCACATCCATTTCACAATTGCTTTAGAGCAATTGGCCAAATTGTTGAGAAGTTTTTATAGGTTTTGACTTTTGAGCAAGCCAGTGCTTTCATATAAGAATTGTATTGCTGAAGTTATAATTAAGCTGGTATGGGGACTAATTGTCATATTGGTTATCCACGTATCTTGATATATACTAGAATCATGGTAATCCATGTATCCTGATATAAACTAGAATCAGACAGCTAGTCCTCCAATCACACCGTAGAGTGATGATTGATATAACCAAGTTCCAATTAGTAATTTCCTTCAGTCTTGATAATATATATATAGCAAAACAATATTAGAACTTTTATAAACAACGGTAATGATGAAGGAAAAAATAATCAAAATCGTAAAATAATCATTGTAATTATTGGTTGAGATCGTCCATGCTACTTACCAAGAAGGAGTGTTATATTTCGATTTTATGTCCCAACACAAAAAGTTTTGTTGCCATCCATATAATTTATAATGACTAATAGTATAAAATGTACGTATGTAAGATGCCATCCACATCTAATATTGTCGCTCTATGAATTACAGACAATGAAGCGGCCATCCTACTGACCTTCCTCACCCACGAGTAGTACTTGCATAAACAGAAGCCATTTCCCAATAAGAAGGAATCTTGATTTTGGTGTGACAATGTCCACTCAGATTTCTTCATACAAATACAGGGTTCTTTTCTAAAGAAAAAATAAAGGGCTTCAAAAGCAACAGAATTCTTTTGTGGGAAGCGTAAAAAAGAAAGCAAAACATACATATTTCCCGGTATAAAGTGCTTTGAGACATGGATAATATTTTCTCTAAGAATATTCTCTTTCTGTTGTTGGATCTACTATTTGGTATTTGTGAGTAAAATGTGGCTGGAATTTTGTATATGTGCAGGGCATGGCTGTAACACCCCCTAACCCTTATCCGTCACCAGACTAGGGTTACGAGGCATTACTGAACAAAACATACCTCAATACAAACGTTCAATAGAATTCAAGAATTTAACATTGATATGCAATTCGTTTGAATACATGTTTAAATCAACTATTTCTAAATCAAAATATAAGCATTGTATATATATAAATGGAAATATATTAAGCTTAGCCAAATTTTAAGTAAGTATAATTATAAATTCTACTTTAACCTTTTTAAAGCAAAACATAACATTTTGATCCCGTTAAACCATAAGAAAATAAGCCATTTTCGTATGGCTATTAATTTCATATACAATATATCAAAGTACGACTTTCCAAAACAATTATCTAGCTTGTACATGCCAAAGTTAAAATTTAAATAGTTTAATACCGAGACAGTAGATAGAGCGATGAACTTGCTGACGATCCCCGAGCTTGAAGCTTGATCTTAAGTCTAAAAATCAGAAAGACATGAACAAACAAAGTAAGCTTTTATAGCTTAGTAAGTCTATAGCATAACAGAAATTATAAAAATAATTATGTAATTTCCTGATACACTTAATGAATTCGCAAATACTATATATGTTAACTATTACATATAGTCAAAAGCATACTTAATTATCAACTCTTAAAACCGAATGTAAATTCACCATAAACATGAATAGCCGAATGTTTATATACATATATGCTTAACAAATATTAGCTCCAAATGTATATACACTTATTATAACTAAATGTATATATGTATTTATCACCTGCATATATCTAAATGCATATATGTGCTTATCGCTTGCACTTCATCGAATGCATATATATATATTATTCAAATACATATGCCAAAAGCATATACTTATTCTTACCAACCACATGTGCCGAATGGACATATATATTTTTACTATAATCCACATATGTCGAGTGCATACACATATATATATCCAACAATTTCATGATAACCAACATATATATATACTCACTAAACACAAAGATTCGAACGTTTATATGCTCATCAAATACTTAGAAACAAATGTTCATATATTTATCCATTTCATATAACCAAAATCATATATATACCCAATGCAAATAATCACTTAATATAAACAGATTCACTGGCACTTAGCTTGTTAGGCTTAAAGCCTAATTCAGATTACCAGCACTTAGCCTGCTAGGCTTATAGCATAATCCAGTTCACCGGCACTTAGCCTGCTAGGCTTATAGCCTGATTCAGATCACCAGCACTTAGCCTGCTAGACTTATAGTCTAATCCAGTTCACCGGCACTTAGCCTGCTAGGTTTATAGCCTAATTCAGATCACCGGCACTTAGCCTGCTAGGCTTATAGCCTGGTCCAAATCACCGGCACTTAGCCTGCTAGGCTTATAGCCTGATTTAGATCACCGGCACTTAGCCTGCTAGGTTTTAAAACCTGAAAATCTCAATTTCTCATATACAGAATAATTCCTCAAATATTTATTAACAGCAAACACATATTCACCGTAGTCCATGCTCAAACATAAATGAGTTTGCAAATCATATTTTCAATCCAAATCAAGTACTAATAACTTATAATCATATAAATATATATTCGAACCTCATTTATAAAAACATAAACTTTTATGTCTTTAATTCAATCTAAAAACTTGTACACAAATGTACATATAGATATATATTCAAACTCCCGTATACATATTTAACATTTATACCTTTTAAATAAAAATTAAAAGCCCATACAAGTATGTTTATTTATATTCGAACCTATATGAATTTATATATATATACACATTTTTTCCTTTACCTAAGTTCACAACTTATTCATGTATATATAAATATACTTAACTAAATTTAATACAAATAATTTACATGTACTTATGTATACACACCTATTCGAGCATAATATATATATTTGTATCTAAGCTCAATATGAAAACTTATTTACGTACATCCATACATATTCAAAACTATATATACATGCTTAACATTCATATCTTATAATATAATCAATACTTAATTATATATATAAATGTTCCATCTCACATATAATCACCTTATTTAAAAAATTTACCTATACAATTACAATATACATATCACTAATCAAACCCAAAGTTTTTTTTTACATATATATATATATGTATATTCGAAAATCCATGTATACATGAGTATAATACGTACCTTTTATCAAAGCAAGAATTTATACATGTGTTTATTTTCTCATATTCGAATCTTATGTGTATATATATATAACCTTCAAACAATCAATTAAATTCAGAACATATTCATATAGATACATATATAAATATATATGCTTTTATAGCATTCCTACTTTAACTTAATTCAAAAATTTATATAAGCATATATATATTCGAACACTTTATACACATATATATACCATTTATAATTCTAATTTATTCAATAAAATTACTTCAAATTAAAGCTCAACAACAACTACTATCGATATACATAAATATATGCTAATTTAATATCATTAAATAGCTAATAGACTTACCTTGGATATAGACGGAGACGTTCGACTATTCAACTACTTTTGTTTTTCCCCGATCGAAATTCGACTTCTTTAATTCTTGATCTAAATAAATTCAAATTAAACTTATTTAAACATTATTCCATCAAATTTAGCCTAAGTTCACATAAATGGGAAAATTACAATTTTACCCCTAAAATTTTACATTTTTCACAATTTAGTCTTTTTTTTTTTGCACAAAACACAAAATATTCCAAATTAATTTTACTATAGTATGGCCGAATACTCCTAATCTCATATAGGTCCTTGCATGTCATTTATTTCACATTCTAGTCCCTCAATTTAATATTTTTTTAATTTAGTCCTTCATACACATTTTTATCAAAAATTACTAATTATAACATGAAAATCTAACAACATATATTTATTTTCCACTTATTAACATCATAAAACTCAAGCATTCATCAATGGCACATTTCAAAATTATCCACAATTCACAAAATTAAGACATGGGTTTTAAAGTATACTAAGCAACGATCTCAGAAACGTAAAAATTATCAAAAGCCAAGCAAAATACATACCAAATTTTAGCTTCCTAACTGCCGAATGTTTAAAACACCAAAGGTGTTCTTTGTTCTTCAATTTTCGGCAAAACAAAGCCAAATGCATGGCCACTTTCATGTTTTATTTTATTTAATACATATAAATACCTAATTTACTATTTTAACTTTTATTTATTCATTTAAAATCCACTAACATTTGTCTATAATAGTCCACTCATAATTTATTTGGTATAATATCAACATAAGGACCCCACATTAGAAAAAACCATAGCAATAAAGTACTTTAACAATTAACTAGCCACTTTTACATTTTACGCAATTAAGTCCTTTTATCAAATTAAACACACAAATAGTCAAATTAATTTACGAAAATTTCACACAATCAAATTCAAATATCACAGACACAGAAAATAATACTAAAATATTTTTTAGACTCGGATTTGTGGTCCCGAAACCACTGTTCTGATTAGGGTCAAAAATCAGGCTGTTACAATGGCTAGGGGAACTGGCAGGGCCGACCCCTCTTAAAATGGAAAATTTTTCATTTAAGCCTTTTAAATTTTTAAAATTTTAGATTAGTAAAGGTAAAATTACACTTTGACCCTCTTAAAAATGATAAAAATTTGATTTAATATTTTAAAAATTATAAATATATAAGCTATTCAAATGGTAAAATTATATTTTTACTATCATACAAATTAAAATTTAATTTTGTCCCCCCTAAAATTTTTTTTGCCTTCGCCCCTGTATATGGGGGTCTTGTTCTTTACTGAATGGGAATTATTCTAGGTGGTATCAGTAATTGATCTTGTATTATGTTGGGAAAAAAATAGGGAGAACATGGTATTAAGAAGTTGAATTTGGGGAGCTTATTTGTGGGGTGTGCCTCTTATTCTTCTCCTAATTAAACTCTGCTATATTTTCTCAGTTAAACTTTGATTATTCTAGTGATATTTTAGTATGATTTGAACTATAAGCTTAGCCTATTTAAAGGGACCTTGTATCCATATTTCAAGATGCCAATTAGAAAAAAGGTTTTCCTTTTGAGAGTGACAAGATATAGTCGCATATAAGTTTTAGTGAGAGGTTCATGGTAATTATGAAGAGTATTTTATATCCTTTTTGTGAATGTCCTTATGAGATTTAGGGTTTTGTTTATCGATTTACTCTTCGGGATTTGGAGCTTTATATTAGGGGTTTTGGGTAATGTATGTTTAGTACATTTGAGTTTATTTTCTCCATATTGTACTCTCGTTTGTTTACTCATTTAGTGAAAATTCGAAGCCTCCTTTGCTCTTGGTTTTTTCTTCTTTTGAGGGTTTTCCACGTAAAATATTTGTGTTCATTATTCTCCACTTTTATTATCTCGTTGTTTATACAAGTCGATTCCTAACAAATTGGTATAAGATCTACCGTTCAACATTTGCAGATCAACTCGTTTGGTGGCACAACGTCTTTGAATATTGAGAAATTTGATGGACCACAAATTTTAGTTTTTGGCAGTTTCAGATAATTATGAAGGTAGCTAATGTGGTTGAGGGTAAGGGTGATGATTCATTGCTCTCTACATAATCCAATTGAAGGTGGAGTTGTGTTAGATGTTAGGTATGTGCCTGGTTTAGAGAAGAATCTAATCCCCTTTTGATTTTAAGGACTTAAATGATTCGCATAATGTTTTGAGGCAAGGTTGGTTGTAGAGGGTTACAGTTAGGTGGATAGAGTTGTTGTTTTCTCTCCTGTTCAGGTATTACTGACCCTTATTGCATTATACAACTTTGATTTGAAGACTAAGAGTCTTTCAGTTTCAAAGTTCGAGCACGGTTTTGACTTGGTTGACATTCTCCAAAATTTGAGTTAGGCCCGTGATAGGGAATGAAAAAGGAGGCGTTATAAATATGAGTCAAAGTGGAGATTTGTAAGGTGTGTCGTATTTTTCTCCCAATTAAACTCTGTTATATTTTCCTAGTTAAACTCTGATTATTCTAGAGATATTTTAGTGTGATTAGAACTCTAATCTTAGCCTATTTAAAGGGGCCCTGTATCCCTATTGCAAGATGCCAATTAGAAAAAAAGGTTTTTCTTTTGGGAGCGACAACATGTAGTCGCATATGAGTTTTAATGAGAGTTTTGTGGTAATTATGAAGAGTATTTTATATCTCTTTTGTGAGTGCCTTATAAGATTTAGGGTTTTGTTTATCAATTTACTTTTCAAGATTTTGAGCTTTGTATTCGGGGTTTTGAGTAATATACGTTTAGTACATTTAGGTTTATTTTCTCCACATTGTAATATTGTTTGTTTACTCATTTAGTGAAAAGTCAAAGTTTCCTTTGTTAGTGGTTTTTCCCTCTTTAAAGACTTTTCACGTAAAATATTTTTGTTCGTTATTCTCCACTTTTATTATCTCGTTGTTTATATGGATCGGTCCTCAACATTGTATTCTCCACTTTTATTCTCCACATTGTATTCTATTAGTCATTGCTCGGTTCATATCATATAGTGAAACAAGTCTTTAACAATATCATCAAAATGCACAAATCCCTCAATCTTTTTGTTTTCGAATTAAACGAATTTCAAGTTAAAGGGATCGAATTATTCAAGTCAACTCAATTTTTTTTTCAAATTTTGAGTTCAAATCGAATTGAATTTTCGAAATTGAATAACTCGAATAAATTAAATATCAAACTATAATATTTTACATTTTTACCCTAAACCCTAAATATTTTTATTTTTTCCCCAAAACTTTTACTTCTTCCCACTTTCATCTAAAACTTTTACTCCCCCCATCCCACCCCATCTACCCCAAACGCATTTAACCCAATTTTCTTTTTGAATATTTTCCCTCCAAAATTTTATTCCCCAATTTACTTCCCCCCCAAAATTTTACTCCCCAAAACCTTCAAAATTTTTTATTTTTCTTTAAAACTTTTACTCCTCTCCCATCTCACCCCATCACCCCAAACCCATTCTCCCTCTCCCCTTTAAATTTTTTTTGAATGTTTTCCCTTCAAAATTTTATTCCTCTCATTTACTCTCCACTAAAATTTTACTCCTCCAAAACCCCCAAAACTTTTTATTCCTCTCTTAAACTTTTACTTCTCACCCTTTATCCCCAAATCAAAAATTAAAATCATCCCAAAAATAATTCCTAAACCTAAATAGTAATAATTTATATTATTAAATTAAATTTCACATTTTGTAATATTTATATTATTAAGATTTTAATCATATTGAATCTTTATATTAAAATTGAATTATTAATGATTTCATAAAATATTTGTGTTAAAATTTTATGTTGGTATCAATTTCACATTTTATCTTTAAAATAACTTTTATTAAAAAAAATCACATTTTTACATTTAATATATTTTTTAATTTCAAAATACATAATGACAAGAATCAGAAGATAATTGAAGCAACTAGCAAGCAAAGAAGCTAACCTGTATATAAAAGATTAATAAATAAATTATGAGGTGATGAAAGTTAATAACAAATTTGATTACAGTGGAAAAATTTGATTGCGGTGGGTAAAGTGGTTATAAGGACCCAAAGTTATTTTTTAAAATTTAACTCGAACAAATATATTCGATTCAATTCGAATTCCATCTCACTCGACTCGGTTCAAGAAAATTTCAAATCGAGTTAGTATGTTAAAATAGGATTTGTCAACTCGATTAACTCGGGATTTTTTCATTCGATTTGATCGAACACTCACCCCTAACTTAATGTTTAATCATTTGGATTTGGTTTAATGTATGACAAATGGACTTATTCAAGAGTCAGAAGGTTTGTTCAAAATTTAAGAGGGTTCGCACAAAAATATTAGACTACAAAAATGAACTTGAACAAAAAAAAAGGCTTATTCAAAATATGGGCTCAGCCCAAGCTCAACCCATTTTCTAATATTGTAATATATTATATTGTATAGTTTATAACATATAAAAATTAAATCTATAGTAATATATGATAGTATAATTTAAATATATTAAGAAAATATTAAATTGCATGTATATAATTTTAATAAATTAAAATTATTAATATTAAATTAAAAATCATATATATTTTTTCAAAAAACAAATAATATAAAAGGCCTAAAAACAACTTGGACTAACCATTTTTAAAATGAGCTAGGCCTATGGACACGGTACTTCATATGGTAAATTGTTGAAGTAAATTTGATAAACTATACTTGAGTTTATAGCTATAGATTTATGCAATCCTTTACTACCATTATATTTGTGATAAAATTAAAAAAAGAGGATAAAGATTTATATTTACTTATGTGTCTATCCAAATAAATAAATAAATTTCATGTAATTTATTAATTTTTAAATTCCTTGCCATCACAAGCAATTAAAATAAAAGTTTGTATACGTATAGATTAAAGAAAAAGAGCTTATTTATTTATATATAAAAGCAAGGTTGACAGGATCTTCTTTCTTTGACACGTGTCTAGCTATTCATGCCTTTCTTCTTTTATTTTACATTATGTTGAGAATGATTAAATTGCAACTTTCGTCTCTATATTTTTTTAGGTTATATTCTCCGTTCTTTTCTTTCTTTCTTTCTTCTTTTTTGTTTGCATTCTACTAGGTCCTTCTTTGACAAGTGTCCAGCCATTCATGCCTTCTCTCTCTCTACATTATGTTAAGAATGGTTAAATTACAATATTGGTCCCTTTTTAAAGTTATATTTCTTCCATTGTATTTTTTGCATTTTATCAAAATGGTTAAATTTTAGTTTTGGCCCTTCTAATATGTCTAAATTTGAGATTTAATCTCTATACTTTAATTTTCAATATATATTGGTCCCTATGTTTTTTTAGTGTTATTAATTAGTCCAAATAGTTAATATTGTTAACTTTTTAATTAAAACATTACGTTGTTATATATAATTTGAATACCCTAAAAGTCTTACATACTGACACATAGTTTCCTATTTCTTTGAGGTTTGAGTCGGTCTTACCTTTTTTTTTATTACAATTTTAGAAAAATGATTAAATTTCAAATTTGATACCTCTATTATGCTTAAATTTGAGATTTAACTACAACACGTTAATTTCTAATGTAATTTGGCCCATGTGTTTTTATAATGTTATTAATTAGTCTAAATAGTTAATATCATTAATTTTTTATTAAAATATTATGTGATTATATATAAAATTTCTAAGTAAGATTAAAGTATATTTTAGTTTTCAAATTTATATTCTATAATTTGACAAAAAAAAAACAATTCAATATGAAACGAGAGGATCGTATTAATTATTATAATTCAAGGACTTTTTAAAAATATATAACTCGAGTGAAATAATCCTATAAGATTATGGAAGGGATGGATTAGACCCCATTATAAATGGGAGAGTTTGCAGTATCAGTTTCAAAATCTAAAATTGGGCTGCTCCATAACATAGGCTTGGCCCAATTAATCTTGTTGTATTGGTCCCTCCTTAAAGTTACTGAAGAAACATTCAATGACATCGAATAAACTACCTTAACGGAAATAAATCATATTTGAGTGTATTTCAATAAATATAATGATCATAATGACCAATAAATATTGAATTGCAAAGTTTGAAGGGAACGTGGATTCGAACTTTAAATTTTGGTGACGACAATATTGGAAGGATTAATAAAATGGATGTGAACGGTATAAAAAAAATGTTATTTATCTATCTTTTAAACTGATCAGCATATTAAAATTAAATTATATCAAGATGGGTGAAATCATATATATTTTAGGTGTCGAAATTAAGTTATAAATTTTGATAAAAGTTAAAATGCAATTTCACCATTATATTAGTTAATATATTTATAATATTTTAAAAGTTCAAATTAAAATCTTATCATTTTTGGGACCAAAGTACAATTTTACCATTACTAATTTATAATTTTATTTATTTTAAAGGATAAAAAATACAAAATTTCAGTTTTAGGGGGCAGCCCCTGCCTCCCCTTCTGCTTCCCTTATATCTAGATAAAATCAAAATCCAACAAACTAAACTAAATGAATTGAATATGATGAATTTTAATTGATTCTTTTGGTAAGCAAATGTTTTGGTGGCCTCTACTTTCCCTAGTGGCTAAAGTAGTTAATACACATATTACGTCCAAAGAAAATTTCTCAAATAAAGGTCTATCACTTGTTCTTTTAAAGGCTCAATTCCTGATATGGTCTATGAGTGAACAACTCTTGGCCGTCAAACCAAAAACGAGAGTTCAATAATATTTCTTTTAAATAGCAATTTTTTATCAATAATATTAATTTATTATTTCAAGAGTATTAGTTCTCTAATCTATTTCAAACAACTAAAAAAAGAAGAAGAACAAACACTTAATTTGGTAGTTCATATTGAAACTTGATGTTTTAACATTGACATTAGAACTGTTGCGAAGTGGCCATTCATGCAGTGGCGAATTCAACATTAGAAGATGTGAGCTCAAACAAGCTTGCGAGCTCTACATTTGTGAGCTCAATTGAAGCTACGAGCTCAACAACAAAATGCGAGCTCATTTAGAGATATGAATTCAATCTAAGATGCAAGTCAAGCTAAGTGCGAGCTGTTATGGAATTTGGCGAACCACAAGATGTGTTGCAAGAAGGGTTCATATGTGTTGATATTTTGTCTAAGTCTGCTTACATAAGATTAATTTTTAGATAAGTAGAGTTAGTATTGAAATAACCTTGATTGGCACAAATTTACCTAATTAGGTTGTGTTTTATGCTTAATTTTCCTAGAAGATTAGATATGATTAGTTGATAATTTGTAATCATTTTCATATATATTGTAATTTTTGGAATGAAAAAGTTAAATGAATGCACAAGCAATTTATTCCATCTACTGTGTCATTTCTTTGTATTATGCACTTGGATAGAAAAACCCCAACAATTGGTATCAAGAGCTTAAGTCTTTAATGGCCTTTTGTGAGTGTCACCATGTCATCTGAAAGCTTCACACCACCTCCACCTCCTATTTTTGTTGGTGAAAACCACCACATCTGGGTAGTAAAAATGAAGACATATCTTCAAGCGTATGATTTATGGGAAGTGGTTGAGATAGATAGAGAGCTAGCTAATCAACGATAGCTCAAATCAGGCAACATAGTGATGAGTTTGCTAAGAAATACAAGGCTTTTCATGCCTTCAAAATGGTGTGTCGGATGTTATCTTCACAAGGATTATGGCTTGAGAGACATCGAAACAAGCTTGAGACAAGTTGAAAGAGGAGTTCCAAGGGACCGAAAAGATAAGGCAACAACAACTCTTGAACCTGAAAAGAGACTTTGAGAACATGAAGATGAAAGAGACTGAAACGATCAAGTAGTATGTAGACAAGATTATGTCCATTGTCAACAACATAAGGCTGTTTGGCAATCAGTTCAGTTGTAACACCCCTAACTCGTATCTGTCTCCGGAAGCATTACCGAAAACTTTTAACTTAAAATATTCGATTACAATCATTTATAAAACACATCATATTCCATTCAAACACATGCTTAACGTCCCTTTTTTCGAGCCTTGGAGGCCTTAAAAACACTTTAGAAATGAATTGGGACTAAATAAAAAATATTTAAAACTTCATGGAAAAAGATAGAAAAATTCATACAATAAGGGTCACACGGCCGTGTGACTTACATGACTAAGACACACGCCAGTGTCTCAGGTCATGTGGGCATTCGAAGTAGGGACACACGACCGTGTCTTAGTCTGTGCCTGAGCCCGTGTAACTCTCTCACTTGGTTCACACGGCCAAGCCACACGCCTGTGTGCCGGGCCGTGTAACTCGCAAAATGTAACCTTAAAAAAAACCTACTAGGGACACACAGCCGTGTCGCGTGGTCGTGTGTCACACACGTGGCCATGTGTCACACATGGATGAGATACATGCTCGTTTCTTATGCCGTGTAGGCAAGAAATAGACCAATTTCAAACCATTCCTTTCACCCAAATCAACCTTGAACCTACAAGCCAAAAATATTTATGAACAAAGCACCAAAACATACCAAAATATGCATAATAAGACCACTTTCAATATGCCATTAAAGCAACTCAAACACAATTCATCAAATTCACCCAAAACATATGCATAATTTATCATTCATTCGACATTTATATCTAATCTATTTCCACACCAAAACTTACCTCAAATGACCTCAATGAAACCTCATCATCACATACCAAGTTTGGTCATAAAACCTTGCATCAACTTGACCAAATAAACATAACCGTTTAGCATCAAAGTACCACAAACATACCAACCATCAATGTATGAAAATACCATTAATTCCGCACTTTACAACAACACTACAAGTCATAAACATTAACTAAACCTTGAACATAAGTCCACCTATACATGCCATTATAACCAGACCCAAAACGTCAAAATCTACTGATATTATCGCTGGATAGGGTGATAAATCTATGATAAGCTTCCAAACTGATCGAGCTTCCGATAACCTGTAAAGTAAGGGAAAAACAACTACGTAAGTAATGAATGCTTAGCAAGCTCGTATAAAATTTAAACATAACATTCCATTTGAACAATGAACTTTGTAGATTAAATATAAACCTATACCCATGCTTTAAGATTTATCAACTACCTAACCATCAACTCATAAATGAGTAAGTCTATCAACATCATATATATTTTTCATTCCTAGCTTAATAGGATTTTACAAAACAATATTCACCATCATTAACCTTTTCATAAAACTATGAATTACTCCATTTACTTACTTTCCATTCCATTTACTAAGCATAAACTTAAATAACAACATCAATTCACTAATTAGTATATTTATTCACATCATAGGTAAGTTTATCCATAACATACGTGATTTCTCATATATAAGTACATCTTTCAATTCATCAATCCCTTTTTCTTCATATCATATTTCATTAATGAGCTTACAGTTTCATTACCTTTTCTTACCCATTTCATTTGTATAATACCAGACATAAGCATAAACATCAATCATAATTTCAAGCTTGACATAAGCCTAATCACCATCATCAATACGCAAGTTAGTGCATTTATATATACAAATAATTTGGGGTCAATCACATGCTAAACCATTTTAAGAAAATACACCTTTTGAATCATACCACCTTCTTATGAACATAAGAATATTCTTGTTTTTGTCATTTACCATTTCAATGTATATCATTAATATTAAACATGATATAATGTACCCTTAAGCTTAACATAAACCTAAGCATCATCCACAGTCTCAACTATTGAATTCATTTATGTTTAGATCAATATTCAATAAATAACAAATCTTTCAAATTCATTATGTAGATTACCTTACCGAGATTTTCTATTCGAAGAACGACTTACACATAAGAGTACATCGTTAGTCCAACCAAACACACTAGATGCTCACACGAGTTAATCCCTCCAAAACACACCAGATGCTCACACGAGCCAATCCCTCCAACACACCAATGCTCATAAGAGCTAATCCAACCAGCACACCAATGCTCAAAAGAGCTAATCCAACCAACACACCAAACATAGAGTATAACACGAAAGTTTGCAACAAATGTTGAACCTCAGTTTACTCAGGTAATATGAATATTCATCACTCTATAGCTATCTCCACTCCAATCCCCCGAAACACACCAAATCACGACTGTACTCTATCTCGTGTTCAATCCAATCCGAACATCAATTTTCAATAATATTTCTCAAATAATCATTTATTATCATCAATTGGATAAATAATTATTGTATCATCTTATACAAGTCAACAATTCATATAGATATTAAATTTTTAAACCGTATGAACTTACCTGGCCAAATCGCAAAAATGTCAAACTATAGGGGCTATTTGGTAATTTTCCATTCTCCTCGATTTTTTACTCGATCTTGATCTAAATTAATAATTTCATTTAATTTATTAATTTAGACAGTAAAAAATATATTTTATACAATTTAGCCATTTTTGATATTTTTACAAAATTACCCCTAAAGTTTTACTTTTATTCAATTTAGTCCCTGAGCCTAAAACATGCAAATTAACCATTTTTTATTGCAATTTCCCACTAGCAAAATAGTCATGGCATGAAAAACATCCCATTTTTGAAATAAGTTCACAACTACTTGTATTTTTATTATTTCAACAATTTAGTCCCTAATAGAAAAATTCATCAAAATTACTTAACAAACTACTTTTAAATATCAACCAACATTTCAAATTCATAATTTAATAACTAAAATCACATAGATTCATCAATGGAAACATTAAATATCTTTAACATTTTCAAAATCGAAGGTACGGTCTAGCTGGACCGAGTTACAACGATATCAAAAATATAAAAATTTAAAGAAATAAACCCAAATTTAGCTTACATGCAAAGGAGGACTTTGGATGAATGTTTAAGCTATCATCCATGGCTTCTTAATTCTTCAATTTTGACAAAAATCATGAAAAAAAAAAGATGATAGCCTAATTGTTTTGCTTTTAATATACTTTAATTTATCAAATTACATTTTAATCTCGGTTAATAATTAAAATAAACATCAAATTCAAGCCTATAATTGTCCACTAACTCCTTGAATGGTTTAATTACCATTTAAGTCCCTTTTCCTTTATTCAATAAGCTATTTAATCACTCAAATCAAGTAGTGATCAAATTTTGCATCTTTTACGATTTAGTCCTTTTTAATTAATTAACTATCGAAACCTTAAACTTTCTTAACAAAACTTTAATAAAACCTTAATGGCACTCTGTAAATATTTATAAAAATATTTACGACTTGGTTTATAAAAACGAGGTCTCAATACCTCATTTTTTTAAATCACTTAACTTTAGGGTTTTACCACTTGAACTTAATAAATCATTTATAAAACATAAATTATCAATAAAAAACCTTTTAATAACCATATTTGACTCATAAATATTAAATAATAATATTTACAAACTTACTCGTCAAATTTTATGGTCCCGAAACCACTGTTTCCGATACTACTAAAAAATGGGATGTTACATCAATGATAGGAAGATTGTTGAGAAAGCCATCACAACTTTGCCTGAGAAGTATGAGTCAAAAATTTCATCCTTGGAGGACTCGAAAGACTTAACAACAATCTCTCTGTCAGAGCTTATAAATGCTTTGTATGCACAGGAATAAAGAAGAGCAATCATAGAAGAGGGGCACGCTGAAGGTGCTTTCCAAGGAAGAAATAAGGTTACTCCATGTTCTTTAAGCAACAAAGACAAGAAGAATGAAAGAAAAGAAATACCAAAAAAATATGGTGAGAATAAAAAGTATCCATCATGCAGTCATTGTAAAAAGATTGGTCACTCAGAAAAATTTTGCTGGTTTAGACCTGGTGTGCAGTGTAGAAACTGAAAAAAATTTGGTCAATTAAAAAATTTTGTAAAAACAGAGAGCAATAGCAACAACATACCAATCAAGCTCAAGCTGCTAATGAAAATCAAGTTCAAGAGGAGCTCACATTCATTACCTCATCTTTTGTAGTAAACAACCAAATAATGAAAAAATGGTTGATTGATAGTGGCTGTACAAACCATATGGTTTCAAAAGAAAGCATGTTCAAGAGAATTGACAAGTCCTTCAGTTTGAGAATCAGATTTGGAAATGACAAGATAATTAAAGCAAAGTGAAAGAGAGATGTTCAGGTTAGCACTCTTACAGGTACAAAAGTCATTATTGATGTTTTATTTGTACCATATATTGATCAAAGCTTGCTCAATGTTGGTCAGCTTATTAAAAGGAACTATTCTTTCATTTTTGAAAGAAAAAAGTGTATTATATCTAAGTCACATGATCATGAGCTTATGTCAGCTGAGATGAAGGATAGGAGCTTTGTTTTAAATTGGAACTTAGTTGCCTTATAAGCGTACTCTAGTTCTACTGATGATTCTGACTTATGGCACAAGAGATTGGGGCATGTGAACTATAGGTCACTGGATATGTTGTATAAGCATGGTTTGGTTGAAAACATGTCTGAAGTTAGTGAGTAAAATAAAGTTTGTGAAGTCTGTCAGTATGAGAAGCAAGCAAGGCTTTTATTTCCTACGAACAAGGCTTGGCAAGCTACTAAGAAGCTACATCTGGTTCATACTGATGTATGTGGTACAATGGAGACTACTTCACTCAGCAATAACAGGTACTTTATTCTGTTTATTGATGATTACAGTAGATACTGTTGGGTGTATTTTTTGAAGGCTTAGTCTGAGGTTGCTTAGATCTTCTAGAAGTTTAAAGTTGCTATTGAGAATCAAGCTTGTTGCAAGCTGAGAATACTTAAGTCTGATAATGGGACTAAGTACACTTCTTAAAAGTTTCAAAAGTTTTGTGAATATGTTGAAATTGAGCATCAGTTGACAAACACATACACTCCTCAGGAAAATGGTGTATGTGAAAAAAAGAATAGAACTGTGATGGATATGACGAGATGTTTTCTGTTTGAAAAGAAACTACCAAACAAGTTATGGGCTAAAGCTACGAATGCTTCTATTTATTTGCTTAACAGATTACCAATAAGAGCTGTGAAAGGTAAGACATCGCTTGAAGGATGGCTCGAATTTAAGCCATCAGTGTCACACTTGAAGATATTTGGTTGTTTGCGTTATGCACTCATTCCTACTGTTAAGAGAAATAAGTTAGAAATAAGAGTAAAATCGAGTATCTTTGTTGGGTATAGTAGAAGCAAGAAAGGGTATAAGATTTTTGGTCCATTCACAAATAAAGTTTTTGAGAGCAGAGATGTCAAGTTCAGTGAAGAAGCCTTGTAGAATTGGGAAGCTACAAAAGCAGAAATGGTTGAACAATGTCAGATTGAACTAAACGTGTAAACTGATGAAGTTCAACACCAAGATGGTGATAGTGTCAATGATTTTCCAGTTAGAGGCACCAGGCCTATATTTGAGATTTATGAAAGATGTGATGTTACTGTGCTGGAGCCTATGAGCTATTAAGAGGCATTAAGAGAAAATGGCTGAAAAGAGGCTATGGAAGCTGAGCTAGCCATGATTAAAAAAAATAAGACTTTGGAGTTGGTTGATAGACTAGTTCACAAGAAGGTTATTTGAGTAAAATGGGTTTATAGGACCAAGTTAAATGTTGATGATTCAGTGAACAGACTCAAAGCTAGGCCGATTACAAAGGTTTATATTCAACAATATGGGGTAGACTATTCTGAAACCTTCGCACCAGTAGCTAGATTGGAAACCATTAAGTTGTTACTAACTATGGCAGCTCAGAAAGGGTGGAAGTTAGATCAGCTTGATGTAAAGTCTACGTTCCTTAATGGTACTTTGAAGGACGAAGTATATGTTGAACAACCACAAGTTTTTGTAGCTGATGGTGAAGAGCACAGAGTATGCAAATTGAAGAAGGCTTTATATGGCCTCAAATAGGCTCTACGAGCTTGGTATGAAAGAATTGGTATGCACCTGGTGAGCTTAGGATTTGAAAAGAGCATCAGCGAACCCACTTTGTATGTCAAGAAAGAAAGAAGGCAGACTTCACTAATAGTGTCCTTGTATGTTGATGACTTGCTGGTAACTAAGGTTTATAAAAGGCAATTGATAGAGTTCAAGAAGCAAATGCAAGTTGAGTTTGAGATGTCTGATCGAGGAGGCATGACCTATTTCCTTGATTTGGAAGTGTTTCAATCTGAACAAGGGATCTTCATCAGCCAAAAAAATTTTTGCTTTAAAAATCTTGAACAAGTTTTTCATAGAAAACTGCAAGCCAACAAACACTCCTATTGCCTAAGGAGAAAAGCTTGAAAGCCAAGGTGACTTTGAAAAGGTTGCTGAAGGTACCTATAGAAATCTTACAGGATTTTTTCTTTGTTTAATAGCATCAAGGCCATATATTATGTTTGCTGTTAGTTTTCTTTCAAGATTTATGCATTGCTGCAATATGGTTCACTTTAAAGCTGCGAAGCGAGTTTTCAGGTATATTAAAGGAACCTTGAGTTATAGAATTGAGTATGTGAAGGAGAATGGGCTGAATTTAATTGACTTCATAGACAGTGACTGGGATAGTTCTGTTGAAGATATGAAGAGCACTCTAGGGTACTTCTTCACTTTGGGTTTGAGTGTATTCAATTGGAGCTCAAAGAAGCAAGAGACTGTTGCACAATCAACTGTTGAAGTTGAGTACATCGCAGCAGCTGTAGCAGTAAGCTAAGCATTTTGGCTAAGAAAGTTAATGTCTGATTAAATTTGAAGCAAGTGGAGGCAACGTAGATACGTTGTGACAATTAGTCTGCTGTTGCAATTGTAAAGAACCCCGTATTCCATGGAAAGACAAAGCACTTCAAGATAAAGTATCATTTTGTTAGAGAAGTTGAGCAGTTAAATGAAGTTAAGCTGGTTCATTGCAGTTCAGATGTTAACTTGTTGATATTCTCACAAAACCTCTTGAAAGAATGAGATTCGAGAGGTTCAGAGATGATATTGGAGTTCGTAACATTTTGGCCAATGAGGAGTGTTGTGAAGTGGCCATTCATGTAGTGGCAAACTTAACATTAGATGATGTGAGCTCAAATATGCTATGAGCTCAACATTTACGAGTCAATTGGAGCTGCGAGCTCAACAAAAAAATTCGAGCTGAATCCAAGACGCAAGCCAAGCTAACTGCGAGCTGTTATGGAATTTGGCAAACCACAAGATGTGTTGCAAGAAGGGTCCACATGTGTTGATATTTTGTCTAAATCTGCTTACTTAAGATTACTTGTTAGATAAGCAGAGTTAGTATTGAAATGACCCTGATTGGTACAGATTTACTTAGGGCCAGTTCTTCATTGCTTTTGAAAAATGCTGTGAAAAAGTTCTTTTGAGAAGTGCTTTTGAAAAATTTGAGTGTTTGGTATTGCTGTCAAGAAGTGCTTTTAAAGAATAAAATGTCCATTTTAGAAATGATATTATAAAGTAACAAATATGTATTTAAATAATGTTTAAATTAGTTAATATTATGATATTTTAGCAAAAATATAAAAAATAATTTATAATAACTTATTGTTAATATTTTAATATATAATATTAATTTTAAATATTTCTAAGTAATTAATTTTAATTATTCATTAAATTTAATTAGAATATATAAAATATATTTAAATATTTAAATATAAAAATTAAATATTTGTAATTAGATATTGTCACAATTGTATTATTATAAAAATTATTTTTTATTTTTAATTAATACTTTTGACACATTGTATTATTTTATTTTAAAATGTATTTGAATATATAACTCATATTAGATATTAACATAACATAGAAAACATAAACCTAACAAATTAAAATATTACATATATTTGGATTAAAGTTTTAAAAATGGATAATATTTATACACATTTATTTACAATTTGTTTAACATAAACATTTATTTACCATTTGTTTAACATACACATATTAGATACACATTTATTTAACATAAACCTAGCTCTGATCCCTAAATATTTCCATACAGATTTATTTACCATTTGAAAAAAAAATTGAAAGAGAAAGGGTGCTAAACCATCAGTGTCTGTTTTACTACAGTCAAGTGCTTCATAGTGTGAATACTGATGCTTTTCTTGCACTGATAATATATATTTTTAATTCAAGAAGACTTTTGCTTTTTCATTTCTGATAAAGATCCACACTCATTCTAAGTTGGACAATGTGTAAACAATAAGCATTGCAAAAAATCTTTTCACCTAAATAAGAATGGTGAAAAAATAACTCAAATATGTCATAAAACCTTAAACATACAACTGTCCCACATAAACAAAGAGAATTTTGAAGTTCTCAGATTACAATATGCCATCCTAGTTAGATAAACCTGCAGCAATCTTTATTTTTATTCTTTTAGAGAAATTAAGATAATTCCTTTCCTTCGTTTTGAAGAATACGGTAATCAAGAGCATGCAAGCATTAAAAGAAATAAGAATATAACCAATAATTAAATGAGTCATCGTGCTAAAGTTGATACCTAGTGTAGCCTCTAGAACAATAAATACAATTGAACCTATAATCCAATTTAAACTCAATGACAAAAACATTAAGGAATATGTAGAAGATTTCATTAAATAATACTTATTACCAAAGTGACTAGTCATTTGCAGTATCCTAGTCCATTTCATTTTGCTCATACAGTTTTAAAATTGAAAGAACATTCTATTATAACAATGTCCAGCTTATAACATAAAGAGAACACCAAATTCTGAGCATCAGAGTGTGCCTGCTGCAACTCTACCTTAACAGGCTCAGTTGCTTGCAGTTCTTCTTCCATCTCAGCTATTTTATTCGTAAGGCTCCTCATTTGTTGTTCTCTTTCAGATGTTACAGCTTCTATCTGAGCATTCAAGATCTGCAACTCATGCTGTGCAGCTGCAAGTTCCTATCTCAATGTCTCATGGGTAGCAGCAGTTCTCTGGTTTTCTATACCAAGTCTCTGCATTTCCACATGCTGTGCAACAAGCTTTTGTTCCATGATTTCTGGACGACAGAATCATCCTAACAAACGACACATAACAAGGTTTTTTTTTGTTAGGATGAATGCATGGATTACAACCTCCAAATAAATAAAGATGCTAAAATAAAGAAAGGGTTAAAATTTGGTTTGGGTTTTGATTCCAGAAACCCTATGCTAACATCATTTGTTTTGTCCATTATCTTAGGAGCCAATACCTTCTGTTTCATCATGCATAAAATTTCAGGCAACAAAACTCATCCTATGGAAAAAAAGATAAACTCACCGGTGGTGGAGAAGAGGAACAAAACACCAGCAGAGGAACAAAGAAACAGCACCAGCAGAGGAACAAAGAACCAGCACCACCAGAAGAACAAAGAACCAACACCAGTAGAGGATCAAAGAAGCAGTAGAGGAACAAATAACCAACAATGAGAGAAGAGATGAGAGCAAAGAACCAGTTTGTGTGTGTGGCTAAAAAAGTAAAAGAGCAGCTTAGAAGCACTTTTTGGCTGGAAAAGCTAAAATTTTCTTCTTTTTCATCTGCCTAAAAGCACTTCAAAGCAGTTCAAAATTTGACCCCAAATGAAGTGTGTTCTTCATTACTTTTCACCCAAAAGCACTTTTATATGTAAAAGTGCTTTTCAACCGCCTAGAAGAACTGACCCTTAATCAGGTTGTGTACAAGTTTTATGCTTACTTTTCCTAAAATATTAGATAGGGTTAGTTGATAACTTGTAAGAATTTTCATATATATTGTAATTTTTGGAATGAAAAAGTTGAATAAATGCAAGTAATTTATTCCATCATGAAATATAACTCTTTTCAAGTGTTATCAAAACTCTCACAGTGAGTTAAATTTTTGCACATCTATTAATATTCTTCGCCTAGCTAGGAAAGGTCATCCCAAGATGATCGACACTTCATTATCTGCTTCAAAATCTAAGATAATGAAATCATCAGGAAAAATAAACTTATCTACTATTACAAAAACATCCTCGATTTTTACTTTGGGGTATGCTAAAGATCGATCTGCCAATTGGAGTGTCACAGTTGTGGGTTTTCACATATTCCCCATAGCTTGAAAATAGATTTGGGCATCAAGTTTATGCTTGCTCCTAAGTCGTACAAAGCTTTACCACAATAAGATTCTCCAATATTATAGGGTATGGTAAAACTTCCAAGGTCTTTCAATTTCAGAGGTAGCTTGTTATGTGGGAACGCACTGCACTTCTTTGTCAAAGCTACAATCTCGTACTCACTAAGTCTCTTCTTCTTGGACATAATGTTCTTCATGAACTTGACATAGTTGGGCTTTTGTTCTAAACCCTCCACCAATGGGATATTAATTGAAGTTGCTTTAGAACATCTAAAAACTTCTTGAATTGCACCTCCTATTTCTTCTTATTTCGTTAGAATTTTTTAGGATATGGAGGTGTTAGAACTTTGGGTTGGACTGGACAACTTTTTTGAGGAGATAAATCTACATCTAAAGAAGATGTAGCTTATCAGAATTCACTAGTTTAGATTAAGGCATCATTATTTTCCATGTATGCCTTCAACAAATTCTCCAAACTGTTAGATGATTCAGCTTGTGGTGGTTTTGAAACTTGTTGATTAAACCCTTGAGATTGATTGGGTCTATACTGCATGTAGTTGTTCAGTCCATTTCCTTGGTTACTCCAAAAAAGTTCAGATGATTACACCATGAATGATTGTAGAAGTTGGAGTGTGGTCCTTTCCCACTTCTATTTTGGAGTTGATTCCCTACATAATAAATTGAATCGATATTTGATGGAAAGTTCTTGAAAGAATGACCATCCCCACAATATACGCAAGAAACTACATCAAATTGACCTGGTGTTTGAGCCGCAATAGGATTAAAATCGTTAGTAGTAAAATGTTTCAACATTGAAGATATAGAAGATACCTGAGCTGAGAGTGATGTAAGCGTGTCCACTTCATGCAATCCGAGTACTCGTCTTTTTGAAGTTGCTCTTCTTGTCAGACATTGTTAATTGTCACTAGCTATCCTCTCAATAGTCTCGTAAACCTCATTATAAGACTTCGACAAGAGAGCACCATTCGCAGAAGCATCTACCATCAACCTTGAGTGTACATTGAAACTATTATAAAATGTCTGTAACTGGATGCAATATAGAATCCCATGATGAGAAAACTTACGAAGTAACTCTTTGAATCTTTCCCATACCTCGTAAAAGATTTTTCATCCAATTGTTGAAAAGTGGTGATCTCATTTTGTAACTTAGCATTTTTGCTAGGTGGGAAATACTTAACCAAAAATCGCTCAACTAATTCTTGCTAAGTTGAAATTGAATGTGATGGCAACGAATGAGTCATCCATTCAACCTCAGTGTGTCTTCAGTCACACCAGCTATCTTAAAGGAATCGCACACCTCCATGGACAATCGAAGGTGAATATATGGATTTTCTATGGGCATACCACTAAACTGGCCCGTGGTTTAAAGCATTTGAATAATTACAAGCATCAATTGAAATTGGGCTGCCTCGATCTACGGTCTCCTAATTCTCAAATTTAACTCATTGAAAAGGAGGACAGCGTATTGTCTTATGGC
Organism: Gossypium hirsutum; assembly: GCF_007990345.1. Lineage (NCBI taxonomy): Eukaryota > Viridiplantae > Streptophyta > Magnoliopsida > Malvales > Malvaceae > Gossypium > Gossypium hirsutum. Next base: position 61,954,064 of record NC_053438.1, on the reverse strand, counting down.
ACAATCCTTATCATCAGCAATAAGGATGGGATTGTGTATATGATCAGCTCCATTTCCTTGTCCATTGTTTTGATTTACAAGGACCATTTCAGCTTGTCTCTAAGCTAATCGGTCACGTCTTCTTTGTTTAAATGTCTGCTCGATTTCAGGGTCTACAGGTAATAAATCGATGATTCGATCTATGCTCATAAACTCTTGAAAATAAATAACAGAAAATAAAGAATAAAGAATTAATTAGTAAAGTTAGGAGTTCAATAAAAATAAAATAAAACCAAATTGCAAAGAATAATTTCAGAAAAATGATTAAGGAAATAGTTCCTGGCAACGGTGCCAAAAACTTGTAACGCGTAGGTTTGTGTAAGTGTACATAGTCAGTATCAAGTAATAAATAAGTAAAAGAGTTATCGTCTCCATAGGGACTGTATATGTTAATAAATTAATTTTAAAATTAGAGTTAACAATCTGGTGATAAAAATACAATATTTCTTAATGGTGTTCACAAATAAGCCATACCGGTTTTCGCTTAATTCCCACCTTGATGACTTTGTAGGCTTGTTACGCCTAGGGTTTAGGTTCTCCCTTTCCTGAACAGTTGATCTATGAAGAAATTTGTACAAAACAGTTAATTATTCATACCTCTTCTTGCTAATCCCCCGTAGGAGGATTAGTTCCTCATGGATCTAGTAAACAATATAAACTTGAATGAAAGAATGAGCATAAAGAACAATTTCAAGAATAGAGTTTAAAAAAAGCATGATTGTATTGAATTTAAGTGCTAAATCGTCACAGTTTGAAAATAATTTTAGAATATGATTTCTCCCCAAAAGTAAATAAGAAGGACAAGAATAAAATCTCAAACATAAAAGAAAGGAAAAACTAAAGAATAAAATTTAAAGTGAAAATTATACAATAGTCAAAGGTGCCCATAACATGTGTTAACTATGCCTATTTGTAGACATAAAATGGTCATCATCCTTAACCCTAGGTTAGCTGATGTTCCTGAGCTTAAAGTTGGATTGTGTGGACCAAAATACCCCTATCTTGTATTAATTTCTCGTAAAGAGGCGATGTCACAACAGATCAGGTCCTATGTCGCGACATCAATGGTAGTATTGGACTTCTTCTATTTTGCTCTTTATGTTGCAACGTTGCATGCTCTGTGTTGCAACCTAGTGACCAGTATTCAATTAATGCACCTTCTAATGGTCTCTTGCACACTCATAAAGTGTATTAGCTCACCCTTGGGCCTCATTCGGCCCCTAAGGTCAATAAAATACTCGAATTACACATTTTATTACTCTTAACTAAACTTGTTGAAATACAATTAAAAAAAACTAAAATGCTTATGTTCAAACTCCTAAAGTGTGAAAACTAGTTTAATCTACTACGCCGAATTATGACATATCACCCTTCCTCATCCACTGTCGTTACTTTTTTAGCCAATTAAACTTAGTAGTTTTCACATAACCCATTTGATGTAGTGAATATCTCCCAATGTCCATCCCTCGAAGAAGAGAATGATTGAATCAGTTGATGTATTTATACCAAGACTTATAAGAAGTTTACTAATAACCATGCAAAATACAAAATTGTACTCATTCTTATATTTTTCATCTACCTTTATCATATCTTCAAATATAAACTAAATCAAGTTTGTTTGTTTTTTAATCATGGAAAACCACCATTAATATTGTTTCCTTATAGTAGAATATATTTTTCCAAAAGGTCTTATATTGTGTAACACCCCAAACTCGACTCAGTCGTTGAGTTCGAGTTATAAGGTGTTCATTTTCGGAGCAATATTGATCAAATTATATTCAACTAATATCAATTAACATGAAAATAAAATTAATATAAGCATATGATACAACATATAATCATCCACAGGTCTTATACGAGCAAACGAAAGCTCTAATTCTAACCCGAGTTTGAATTGGGACTAAATTGTAATATTGACAAAACTTTAGGTTGGCGTCACGATTCCTTGTCGCGACGTGACATATTTTAGAAAAAAATACGATTTGAAAACGATTTTCTTGCATAACAAAAAATTAAAATTTTAAAAATCGACTCGGTTTGTGATATTTATAGCAATAAACCCTAACCAAATTTATACATATGTTTTCAGCTTAGCGGATGTTCATCGTTCTCAGATTTCAATCAAATGATCTTCTCTACTATTCTCGTACCACGAACTTCTTTGAGTGTGGGCTCGAACCAATTGAATCAAACCGTAGAACTAGAAAAAGTTCTCTATTTTATTTGGGGTGAAAAAGAAAATTCTCTATTTAACACATGGTGAAATTGCAGAACAATCTATTTGGGGCTATTCATTATGCTAGCAAAACATTAAATTCAGCACAGTGCAACTACACTACAATTGAGAAAGAGATTTTGGTAGTAGTGTTCGTGTGTGAAAAATTTTGACCCTACTTAATGGCGAATCGAGTATATGTCTATAATGATAACTCTGTGCTAAAATACGTCATGAAGAAAAAAGAAAAAAAAGCCAGACTAATGAGATGGTTTTTATTACTTCAGGAATTTCATTTATGGATAATGGCCAGGAAGGCGACTGAGAATAAAATTGCATATCACCTATCTAGAATTGAAAACCATTTACAAGAGGAGGAAATTGAAGACATTAAGGAGACCTTTGCAGATGAACAATTATTCAGAGTAGACTTTAATCAATCAAGACTAGGTAAGCATCTAACACAATGGTATGCAGATTATGTTAATTACATTGCAATTGGGGTCTTCTCAGTATAGGCATCTTGCCAATAGAAAAAATCAGATAGCCCATGAATCAGAAAATTACATTTAGGAGGAACCATATGTGTTTCGATAATTCATAGATCAATTAGTCTGGCGATGTGTAGCAAAGGAAGAGATACAACATATTTTACAAGGTTATCACACATCTCCTTATGGAGGGCATTTTGGTGGAAAAAGGATAGCTCAAAAAATACTACAATCAGGGTTTTATTGGCCAACAATGAATAGAAATGTCTGGTCATTACAAGCCCCGAGCTTGAAAATGTGAATTTGTATCTACCTTTTTTTTGGTCCTGCACTGCACGATTATAAACATCTGGCCGTACGTATTAAGGGTTAAGTAGATACATCACAACGGGTTTGTAAAAATAGAGTGAAAAAAGAAATATTAGTGTGATATGGGAACTATAGCTTAGCTTGAAAGTGCAAAATAAGAGAAAAATGTGAAAAGAAAAACAATACGAGTAGAATAAGTACTTGAAAAGCTAAAAAGCATTCTTGAGTGAGAAAAATTGAAAAAAAAGTGACAGTCACAAAAATAGAAAAACGTGTTCTTGAGTGCACAAAAACTCGTAAGTTAGCTGTAGCTATTATGTCATGCTATGATTTCCTATGTGGAGAGATAAGGAAGGTGAAAGAAGGAAAAATAAGGCGGTGAGTGGGTAAGGGTCACTAAGGGGGAAGACTAGGGACCAACGCAATGTGCCAAACTATTTTTGTGTGTGTAACCATTTTTTATGCTTATTGTTTTTTTTAATTTGATACCTATCTTAAGCCTCAGAACATTACAAGTCGAAAAGTCACTTAGGGAATGATGGAAGGGAATAAAAAAAAGAAATCAAAAAAAGAGGGGAAAAAATAATCAAAATAATAACTAAGTAAATAAAAATGAAGTAGAAGAATCCATATTCCAAATGAACAAATTCAAACTTGAAAAGGATCTTTCTGATTCTCGAAGAATGAGGGGCAAAGGGATTGATCGAGAAAGATCTCTTGTTCTTATTATAAGATCGTGTGATTGGATCCGCAGATGTTTAGTAAAAAAAATCTTCTCTTTTAAGAATAATCAAAAATGAAAAGTGTTCAATTGGAACCTGAAAACGTGACTGAATTTATCCTAGTTACTCTTCGGGACACAGTGGAAGAAGGGAGGAGATTCTCGAAGGTGACCTAAAATATCCTTATACATGAATGGACATCTTATTGAACATATGCATAAATGACTATTTGTATTTTTCTCGGATAATCAAAGTGCTTGTATGATTTGTTGATGGATTCCTACAGGTGAGACCCTTAATACTTGCATACTTTGTAACTTACTAAACTTAGATGTTTGTGGTCAAAAGTGGTAAGTCAACTACTCATAATGTAAACATTGTTTGTAAGTATGAGATGCCTAAGTCATATGCTCCGAATGTAATACTTGTATCATATTTGCTTAAAGGTTGTCTTTTTATTTTCTTTGTTTATGTTGCTTGAGGACAAGTAATGACTTAAGAGTGGGGTGGTTTGATCTGCCGTAATTTGGTGTAGCAGATTAAACTAGTTTTCACACCCAATGCGCCCAAATACAAGCATTTATGTTATATTTTAGTTAAGTTTCTTTAGTTTTACTTATATTTAATAAAATGTGCAAATTGAGCTTTTTATTGACCTTAAGGGTCGAATGAGGCTTAAGGGAGAGCTAATGTAGTTCGTGAGTGTGCAGAAGACCATTAGAAGGTATTTTAGGCCGACACTAGATGCTATGCTACAACATAGGAGGTCCAATGTCACAACATAGAAAGTAGAATGGATAAAGTAAGAAACTACCTTCAGTCTCATGACACAGACTATGGGTGCCACAATATACCCCTGAAGACATCCCAAGGAGGAGCATACTAACTTTTTTGTTACGACACAGGTCTTGGTGTGTTGCGACATCAAATCTGAGATGAAAATTAAACACGAATCTGGGGTGTTTTGGTACACACAATCAAACTTTAAGCTCGAGAATGTCAGCTGACCTAAGGTTAAGTGCGGCGGCCACCTAAAAGATATAAATAGGTTCCTTTGGCACATGTAATGAACCATTTCATTAGCCTAGATTCTTCCGTTAGATTTAGTTTTGTTTTCTTACTTTCTTAGGTTTTCTAGAGTTAGTGTATTTATCTTTGTTTTATTTCAAGAGATCTGAATTGTGAAGGAGATCAAATTTTGTGGACTCACAATTATTATCAATATCAATCCGGCATTTCTTAAACTCTTCAATTCATTCATTATGACTAATTATTCTATCTATTCTATGTTGTTTATGAAAGCCATGAGGAACTAATCCCTCTATGGGGGATTAGTGAGTGGAGGTATGATCTGTTGACTATTTTGTAGGGTCACTCAATGGATCAGCTGTTTGGGAAAGGAAGAACGTTAAACAAACCCTGGGCTTAAAAACTTGGGAAGTCATCAAGGTGAGAATTAACCCAAAATTGGTATTGCCCATTCATGAACACCTTCACCACAAGCCAGTTTGGACTGTGAGGTCGGAAGATAAGTAGTTCTTGCTAAATAGTTATGTTAGTGGAAGATCAGAAGATCTTGCTAGGGTAGCGACTAGTTGATTGACGAGGAACCTGAAGCAATAATTGATGGGGATTACCGAAGCGAGCTAATCACCCATGATTGAGATTTTATTTACTCTATTATTCTATCTCTTGAGTTTTATTTATTTTATTTTATCTTAGTATTATTATTATAAAATCCATAAAAACCCTCTGTTTACTCTCATACTATAATTTATTTAAAAGTACTAATTAGATCTTTTAGTGTTTAGGTTAGAATTGATCTAGCACTCGCCTTTCTTGGGTACGATTCTCGGAGTACTCATCTCTTCATTGTAAAACTATATTACAATTTAACCCTTATACTTGCGGATACTGCCTTATCATTCCATATTTTATTGGAGTATTCAAACTCTGGATGTTAGTACGTCCGGAGGCGGTCAGCAGTATTCACACTTTGGGTGTTGGTACGTTCGGAGGCAGTCAAGTTGTTGGCGTCGTTTTCGGGGATTGCGACGGTGATAATTGTTATTGAGTCGATTACTTGTAAATAATAATAGTCAAAAGATGAACGAGTTAGATAGTGTGCTAATTTTATTATTTCAGCTTAATTTTTGTTTTTCATAATTTTTATTATTTTATTATTTCCATTGTTGATTAATAAAATTTAATCATGAGTTCAATTGATGATGATTACAGCTTGTATAAAGGCAAGACGTGGGATAATTTATACGATGATGAGGAATAAAGTTGATTAGATGGAGATTCGATGGACCAATAGAGTATGTATAGTGAATATGGAAAAGAAGGGTATTCATATGAACCTCTGTGTAAGTTAGATGATAAAAAGAGTGATATGCTCGAATACCCAAGAGAGTCTCTTTCTAATCCACCAAAGAAATAGTCATGTGGAACAATTAAGCTCGACAAACCTTTAGCCCAGAACATAGATATACATTTGGATAAATTTGATGACGACGATAGTGGCTCTAAGTCAGATGAGTCGTCCTTTTGGTATGATGAGTGGCACAATAATGAAGGACAAATTTGGTTGAACAGAGCTTTGACAAATTTGTGGAGTGATAATAATGAATACAATATGCCCGAACATATGGACGAGTTACCTTACAATACGTATGGGAGTTATGACCACAAAGGTAAGAGCAAGTATCTAGAGGAACCTATACGTGAGCCGCATAAACATCAATCCTAGCATGATCAAATCTACCAAGCTAACAATGAAACATCCAACATTTTATCAAGAATGCCAGATAAGATGACACAAATAATGGCAATGCTCCGAGAGATATCAGAGGCATTACTTCCACGGAAAGAGGCTATACATGATGTTCTCAACTCTGAACGTGATGATCATTGTATTCCGACAATCGTCTGGACTTAGATGATGGAAATCAACAAGAGTTTGGAATTAGGGACTGTGTTGATGAACTTCACATACTTGAGGTGGTTTCTGATCCAATTGACATAGAATTAGACATAACAATAGATGGAGCCACTAACATAAAAGTAGAAGTAACCGCTAACATTGATCTTAAACCTATTCTTAATGGAGGAGTAAAAGGGACGATAAATCTTCTGGCCATGGCAGAAAAGGTATCAGTCAGAGAGATCAATGAGTCTGATTCATTCTCATCTGACAAGGGCAACAAAGCTCGAGTAACCAAAACTTCACGTGACATGGAGAGAAGGAAGCTTAAGACAATAATACCTTGAAAAATAATTTGGGGTTGGGTCAAGTTTGGTATTAACTGGTTTGTAATGTGGATGTCGCATTGGTAAAAAATAAGGCAACATCATTGGAAGCAACAAAAGGGGTTGGTTCATATCCATCAACAGAGGAACAAACGTCGGATCAAAGTGTCGAGAACCAGCTGGAAGTTCTTCTATGGTGGTGACACGGATCGTCCCAGTTTTTAAAGAACTTCTACTTCCTGCTTTAAATTTTGTTATTTTTTTAGTTTTCGTTTATTATTATTAATTTTAGTTATGTTTAGTTTTTCTCCATAGCAGGTGTAGATATTATGGAGTGATAGAACCAAAAAAAAATCAAAGAAATTAGAAACTGGGTTCAATGTCGTGACATCGCTCCCTAATGTCGCGACATCCTAGACAGAATGCACCTTGCAACATTGAAGGCCCAAGTTCATCCGAATATTCGCAGACGTTCTATCACCCATTATGAACAGTTTGTCTTTTCTCCTTCTTATTTTTATTTTCTTTATATTATATTTCATATTTCTTGTCGCAATATATTTTTAGATACTCTCTTCAACCACTTGGAGCACACAAATCCAGAGATTACAATAACAAAAATGATCCAATCTGTTCAGGGAAGTTTTCTTGTTTGCACGTTAATAATTTTCCGTTAAAGGCAATGTATGTTCCAAAGTGTGGGGGAAGTACATAGGATTAGTTTGTGTATGATTTCATTTGTGTGTTTGCTTTGATTATTTATTGAAAAAAAATATTATTATTGCATGATGCTTGGATTATATTAATACTATGAATAGTGTGTCGAAACCATTTTCTTAATAAAGGGGGCCAAGTTTAATTTTGAAAACGAAAATGAACATGGGAGTCACCACCAATCCTTTTATTTAGGTGTGATCGGATCACCTCATAATTAAATCATTTTAATAAAAATTTAAATTTACTAAAACGATAATTTTTGGTCCTATAAAATCCAGAAAACGAGTTCGGGAGTCGGTTACGCACGAGGAAGGGTTAGCACCCTCGATACGCTCAAAATTGGTACCTTGTTGATTAATTAGCGTCTTAATATAAAAAATGTGCAAAGATTTTAAAAATACGATCCTTGTATTAAAAACTTGTATGAATTAAATTACATGTTAAGACCCTTTCATTTCGGAGAGAGAAAATGTCACACCCAATGGGTTAGGGCATGATATTTCACATTCTCGAAAATGAGCTTGTCCTTTAAAAAACTCATGCAATGAAATTTAAAAGGATATTCAATTATTTAAGTCAGATGAAGAAATCGAAGCCCAATACGTTAGGGCACAATTTCTCAAAATTCCAAACATTGAATATTGCCTTTATTATTTTTTAGAAAAATCCTCATCTTGAGAAAACAACATGTCATATCCAATGCGTTAGGACACAACGTATTGAATTCCCGAAAATGAGATTTTTATTTTTGTGTTTTGATTAAAGAATATTCTCGATTATTTAGATTCAACGAGGAAAATTGGAACCCAATACGTTAGGGCTCAATCCTCTTGCAGCTCCCAAATACCGAGTATTGCGTTATCTTAAAAGCTTTTGAATAAAATGATTCCCAAAACTTAAACCATATTAAAAATAATTTTTGAGCATATAAAGCATGATGGAAGTGTTATGTTGATAGACGACACAATATGAAAATACAAATAATTCATAATTCACATGATGACAACAATACACCTTACTTTTAATACAAACTAGTAATCAAAGACGAATAAAGTAAAATAACAACAATTTAAAGTAAGTGATAAAAATTTAAAATGAATAATACAAATGGTTCAAAATGAACAATGTAAAATTAACGTAAATAAAACATAAAATACTTTGAAATCGACAATCTTAAGTAATTTAAAATATACATCACATAAAATAACTTAAAAGAAATAGTATGTAAAAAGAATCTAAAATAAATAATATATATAAGACAATTTAAGATGTATAAAAAAAATTCAAAATGAATAATATATGAAACAACTTGAAATAGATAATATTAAACAGTTTAATATAAATAATAATATATAAAATAACATATAAACTATTAAAACAATAATATATATATAAAATTTTAAACCAAGTAAATAAATAACAAACTAAAGGATTAAGATCAAGCAAATTAGGAACCAAATCATAATAAAACGAAATTTAAAAGCAAAATTACAAAAAAATAAATAAATGAGGATTAAAACAAAAAAATGCAAAAGTCTGAGGACCAAATGGGTAAAAAACCCTCAATCTGGACACGTGTCTATTTTTTGCGCAAAAATAGGTCAGGGACCTGATTGAAAATCGAACAAAATTATGGGGCCAAATTTAAAAAATTAAATAAATAAGCAAAAGGATAAATAAAAAAATCAATAATGTGGAGGGGCCAAGGGCGCAAATGGCCCATAACAGAAAAACACGTGGATCTTCCTTCCGGAGCGGGTCGGATCTCGGGTCTTATGCAAAACGGTGCCGTTTCAGTGTCTGATAGGCCTGCTCAAAGCGACTTCGTTTTGGGGGCCTATAAAAGTTATGTTTTTAACAAAAAAATCATTTAGTCCCATGTTTCAGAAAAAAACTAAGAGCTCTCCCCTCTCCCTCTCGCCAGAGCCCAGAGCCTGGCCAAGGGGGCCACCGTAGCTCCGCCGCGGGTGTCACCGTGGACTGTGGTCGGCCATCATCCCAGGTAATTTTTCCGCTTCTTTTTTTTATATTTGATATATATACATATATATATAGTTTCTTACAAAAATAAAACAAAAAGAAAATAAAGAAACTTAAAAAAATTTGAATATCGGGAAAATAAAAACCTTTTCGTTTCAGTGCTTTTTAATCTGCTTTTCTTTTTCTTTTTTTAATCTATTTTTTTATTTTTTCCAAAAAAAATCCCCGATTACAAAAGTTTATCATGGCTTTATATCCATTTTTACAAAAAAAAATTAATCTGTTTTCGTACTGTCACTTCTGGTTTTTTATTTCTGCAGGTACAAGTGGAGTGGTGGAGCAGGTGGAGTTGATGGCTGAGCAGGTGGCGCAGCGATGGTAGAGGGGTAGGCCTAGGTGCGGCGCACCTAGGGTTAGGGTTTTAGAAATTAGTTTTAGGGTGTGGGCTAGGTTCATTTGGGTTTTGAGCCATATTGGGCCATTGGAAATTTGGGCTAGTTGTTTATTTTTTTTGTAATTGGACTGTTTAATTATTTTGGACATTTGGTTGTTTTCTTGGTTTGGGCCCAGGCAAAATAGGCCTGTTACATAGTGGTTGAAAATAATGAAGCATGTAATGATTTTTGTCAAGCATGAAATTTTTTATTGATATATGATAATTTGATTTTTTTAGGGAAATTGATTAGGTTACTTAATTAAATTACATAATAGATTAGAAATACCTAAGTAAGAATGTTTGATGATGACATATGAGATATAAGTCTTTTAAATAGTCGTAGAGACATGAATGCTTGAATTGCTTATTATTCATTCGGTTTAATTCAAAGCATGAAAGAAATTGTGTATGGTGGGATGCTTAGGGTTGACCTAAGGCATTGTTTGAATAACTAGTTCTCAAATGACTAAACCTTAATGTTGCCAATCCCTAGTCTCCTTATTTGAGCCTGATAACTTCTTTTTGATGAACCAAAAAAATTGAAACCCAAAGACCACACATAAATTGAAAACTTGACTCTTCCCTATCATTGGTCCTTTAATACATTACGTAATAGACGTTAGGCCATAGATATTGGGGGTTTAAGTAGATACATCACGACAGTTTAAAAAAAGAATGAAAAGGGAAGAAAGAATGTGATACAATGATTATAGGTCAGGCAAAAATGTGCGACAAGGAAAAATTGAGAAAAAGTCAAAAGTAAAAAAGAGAAGAAAAAGTACAGAACAAAAACAAAAGCACTATGATTGGGAAAGGAGTAAAAAGTAAAAGTGAAAAAACAAAGAGTCACAAAAGTAAGAAAACTTAGTCATCAGTGCACCAAAACTCTAGTTGCTAATATTATATTGTATTTTCCTACATGGAGAAATAAGGTAGGTGAGAAAATGAGACAAAAAGGCAGTAAGCTTGGATGAGACATTAAGGGGGAAGAGAGGGAACTATGTCACGTGCCTAAATATTTCTAGTGTTTAAACCATTTTTAGCCATATTTTTCTTTGAACTTATACTGTCCTAAACCTCAAAACGTTACAAGCTTAGAAGACCAATGTGACTTAAGCGTTCTCTGTGCATAATCTTTTGGAATTGCTAACAATTTTATTTAATGAATGTTTTTTATTCACATGATTGTGTCTGCTACATATTTGTTTGATTTATATTAATAGTGATATTGTTAAACATTTGGTCATGTGAATTATTTCTAATTTGTTAGTAACGTAACTTTGTAAATTAATCCTAATTTACAAATAGAGGCTATTATTGGAGGTTATTATTATGCCATAAATAGAGGTGACCAGCAGCTAAAAAAAAAAAAGAGAAAACAGAGCAGGAGGGCGTAGAACTCAAGCAAGCAGAATCTCATATTGGACCAGCAAAAGCCGATCAAGCAGTTGGAGTAGCAGCCCAAAGTTTCAGCTAATTGAGAGAAGGGAAGCTCGACGACTTGAGGAATTTTTTCTTTCCAAGATTCAATTTGTAATTCATGTTGTTTACAATTGATTTTGGTTTTGTTTTACTTGCTATGAGTGGCTAAATTACTACGCTTAGTTAGACACTTATGAAGCCTGGCACAAGGAATTTGAAAATTTATTTTGTTTTAAATTCGAATTTGGCATTCTTGAATTGCTCGTTTTAATGTTCAGAGAAGTTTTCTAAATCAATTAGATTGATCAGCTATTTAATTTAGGAATTTTCTTGTAATGATTTAAGTGAAAATTGAGTAATCAAATTTCTCAATTAGACTTAGAATTGGTGATGATTAATTGGCCTACAGCTAATTAGAGCAATTACGGATTTAATTTTAGAAGCCGTTGGAGGATTTTTCTTTGATTAATGCAAGGTGAAGTCTCTAAAATACTTAATGCACCTTTAATTGGTTAACGAATAGGTAATTAAAGGAAGATTCTCAATTATGAATGTTTTCTAATTGAATAAAATTTACTAGAGATAGGAAGTCTCTTCGTAAGTGATTTTTCAGTCTTGCTGCTAATTTAGTCTATTAAAATAATTTAAAGTCACAAAGAACTTGTGCTTGGTGGATTAAGGCGTCGATAACTAAGTATTCTTTCTCTTGATAATTTTTCAGCATACAAAATTTGAGCCAAAACTTATTCACAACTTAGATCAGGTTTTTTTTAAAAAAAAAACATAAACCCCCAATTATTTTCTTTCTCGCATGCATTTTTTTACTCATCTCTTCAAATAGATTTGACGCAAGCTTCTTCATGGGACGATTCCCTATTTACTCTATATTACCATTTAATTTTGGTTGAATAGGGGATTAAATTCGGTAGTCATAAATGACAGTTACCAAATTTTGGCGCCGTTGCCAGGGAAGCAATGTAGTTAAATCTATTTGATTTTTAGAACTCATTTTGTTTTCTTGTTTTTTTATACAGGTAAATTAGTCCCTTTAGTATATGTTATTAAGGAGCGGACGACGAACGTCGAAGTTCCCTGTTAACATTACCGATTAGCAAGCCGAATCACACATTGAACCTAATGATTTAGATGACATCGACATGGCCAACCAGACCTTGAAGCAATTCCTTTGATAGGCCGTTAAAGCTTAATTCGGGATTCCTGAATTTGTTGCCAAAATTCAATGGATTACCAGGTGAGGACCCTTATCGAAATATTAATGAATTTATAATTACTTGTTCAACTATGCAGCTGGATGGCATTGAAGAGGAACAAGTCAAGCTCCGAGCTTTTCCTTTCTCGTTACAAGGATTGGCGAAGGACTGGTTTATATGCCGCCAGGTTCATTCACCACTTGGATGGGGTTACATAAAGCTTTTCTTGAGAAGGTTTTTCCTGCATCAAGGATAGGGTCAATTAGGAAGGAAATTTGTGGAGTTAAGCAACTGGTAGGTGAGTCACTATATGAGTATTTGGAAAGATTTAAACGACTATGTGCGAGCTGTCCGCAGCATCAGATTATTGAGCAGCTTTTAGTACAATATTTTTATGAGGGGTTGACGCCATAAGATCGAGGAATGATTGATGCAGCGAGCGGAGGTGCACTGGTTGATAAAACTCCGGAGCAAGCCCAAAATTTGATCGTTAATATGGCGCAAAATACACAGTAATTCGGTCTCAGGAGGTCTGACTTGGGTAAACGAATGGATGAGGGTTAGTCGAGTATGATGGAGGCTCAATTAGCTAATTTAACAGCTATGGTAAGTAAGTTGATGACTGGAGGTAATGCGAAAGCTTCACTGTGGCATTTGTTGTTTAGAAGGACATACCACAGATATGTGTCCGACATGACAGGAAGGGGAAGCTAACGCCTTCTTTCCAAATCAGAGAAGGTATGATCCATACTCGGCTACTTACAATAAGGGATGGAGAGACCACCCAAATCTCAGATATCAAAACCGAGCCACAGCTCCGGGATTTGAGCAGTAAAATTCCCGACCATATAATGTGTCACAACCAAACCATCAAAACCTTAGTGCTGAAACCAAGACCCATACCATGCTTGAACAAATGATGAAGATGATATCTGACCAAAAGAAAGAGACCGATGGTAGATTCCAAGCTTTAGAAACAGCCGTTAAGCAACTGCACACTAGAGTCTCATCAACCGACGTTAACCTTGGGGATTTGCAAGCACAAGTAAATAACCGGTTGCCCTCACAGTCAGTGGCGAATCCAAGGGATAATGTTAGTGCCGTAACTTTGCAAAGTGGGAAGGAATTAAGACCTATATTGAAAAAGGTCCAAAACAGCAAGGAGGAGAGTGAGACTGAGGTAAAAAGGGTTCGATTTGGTAATAGAACAGAGGAAAATTTAGCCATGCCAAAGGCTGATTCACAATCATCACAAGCCGACCCAAGAAAGGCCGAAAAAATGCACCTACCACAGTCCACTGTTTCGCGCGATGCAGCAAGTCTTGAGCGGGAGGCGCTAACCTTTGAGCCTCAAATAGAAGGAAGTTTACACGTTAATGACCAGCAGCGATCTTACGAGCCAAAAGCTTCTTTTCCACAACGCTTGAGGAAGGAAAAATCAGATGACGTCAATGCCGAAATCCTTGAGACATTTCGTAAGGTACAAGTTAATATTCCATTGATTGATGCAATTAAACAAGTGCTTAGATATGCTAAGTTTTTGAAAGAATTATGCACATCTAAAAGGAAATTAATTGGAAATGAGAAAATTAGCTTAGGCGAAAATGTATCTGCGGTATTTCAAAAGAAACTTCCTATTAAATGTAAAGATCTGGGAATGTTTTCGATACTATGTAAGATAGGAGACCTTAAACTGGATAGAGCTATGCTTGATTTAGGAGCTTCTATAAATGTCATGCCTAGGAGTATCTACGATAGGGTTCAATTAGGTGCATTAAAAGACATAGGACTGATAATTCAACTTGCAGATAGGAGTAATGCCTACCCTGATGGCGTTTTAGAAGATGTTCTAGTGCAAGTAAATGAGTTAGTCTTTCCGGCTGATTTTTATGTTTAAGACATGTGACCTAATGATAATTCGATTGATGTGCCCTTACTCTTAGGAAGACCTTTTATTAAGACAACTAGAACGAAAATTGATGTGCATAAAGGGAATTTAACCATGGAATTTGATGGTGAGATAATTAAATTTAATATATTTGATGCTATGAGATATCCCACTGATGTTAATTCCGTGTTTACTCTTGATGTAATTGATAATTTTGTTCAAGGTTTTTATGAATTAGGGGATAAGGACGAGTTGAAAAGCGTTCTAGCTAAAGGCATTTTCAATATTGATGAGCATGAATTTATCGTTTCTGATTCTTTAATTGACTCAGTTTGTGCATTAGACTCGCCCAAATTGACACGATTCAAGCCAATTCTCCCTAGCCTTACGGTGACTAGTAAGCAAGTTCCTTCATTAATTTCGCCACCTAAATTAGAATTAAAAGAGCTACCCGAAAATTTAAAGTATATCTTTTTAGGTGAAAATCAAACCTTTCCATTAATAGTGTCAAATGCTTTAACCGAAATCCAAGAATCCAAGCTACTTAGAGTTCTTAAAGAGCATATAGAGAAGCCTTCGGTTGGACACTAGCTGATATTAGGGGGCTTAG
The DNA here is from genome assembly GCF_007990345.1 of Gossypium hirsutum. Lineage (NCBI taxonomy): Eukaryota > Viridiplantae > Streptophyta > Magnoliopsida > Malvales > Malvaceae > Gossypium > Gossypium hirsutum. The sequence continues at coordinate 61,938,772 of NC_053438.1, read as the reverse complement.
TACGACTTTATGCACTCACAAGATAGCCTTAGAGCCAGATTCAGTCCCTAAAAGAGACCCCCAACGCCGATTGAATCCACTGATGATGGAGGTGGTTAAGACTGAAATTTTAAAATTGTTAGAAGCTGATGTTATTTATCCTATAGCCGATTCAAAATGGGTAAGTCCGATTCATGTTGTCCCTAAAAAAAAAGGAACTACAATAGTCACCAATGAAGAAGGGTTAGGAATTCCTACGAGAGTGCAGAATGGTTGGCGAGTTTGCGTAGGCTATAGGAAATTGAACAAAGCCACTAAAAAAGACCACTACCCCCTCCCATTGATGGACCAAATGTTAGAAAGACTAGCTGGTCGCTCATATTTTTGTTTTTTAGATGGTTATTCAGGTTATTTACAGGTACCCATTGCGCTTGAGGATCAAGAGAAGACCACTTTCACTTGCTCGTTTGGAACTTATGCCTTCAAGAGAATGCCTTTCAGATTGTGCAACGCACCAGCCACTTTTCAAAGAGGTATAACGAGCATTTTTTCAGATTTTATTTCACATTTAATGGAGGTGTTCATGGATGACTTTACTGTTTATGGTGATTCATTTGATCAATGTTTGCATCATCTTGTGTTAGTTCTTAGGCGTTGCATTGAGACTAATCCGATATTGTATTTTGAGAAATGTCATCTCATGGTTGAGAAAGGTGTAGTGTTGGGGCATGTCGTCTCAGCTAAAGTTTAGAAGTCGACCAAGCCAAAGTTGAGGTAATTAAAAATCTACCGTATCCAAGTACTGTGAAAGGAATTCGATCCTTCTTGGGACATGTAGGTTTTTACCACCGGTTCATCAAGAATTTTTCGCAAATATCGTCATCTTTGTGTGCATTGCTAGGTAAGGATGTCGCATTTGAATTTAATGAGAGTTGTAAAAACTCTTTTGCTGAATTGAAATTGAAATTGATCACGACCCCTATCATTCAAGGACCGAATTATGCATTACCCTTCGATATTCTATGTGATGCTAGTGATAGGGTTGTTGGTGTGGCATTAGGACAGAGAAATGGTAGGGAGTCTTATATTATTAGGTATGCTAGTGAGCTATTAAACCCAGCTCAGTGCAATTACACCACGACCGAGAAAGAACTCTGTGCCATAGTCTTTGCCTTAAAGAAATTCAGAGCGTACTTGTTAGGAGTCAAAGTCGTTGTCTTCTCTGATCATAGCGCTCTTAAAAATTTGTTGCATAAAAAAGAAGCTAAGCCGAGATTAATAAGATGGATTTTACTTTTGCAAGAATTCGACTTAGAAATTAAAGATAAGAAGGATAGAGAATACCTTGTGGCTGACCATTTGAGTAGGATAGAGACTGGGGACATGAGGAGTGAACCGAGCGATTTATTTCCCGATGAGAGACTTTACAGTGTGTCTAGTAATTTTCCATGGTATGCCGACATAGTGAACTACTTAGTGACTAAATAGTTTCCTACGAATGCACCTAGATATTTGAGAGAAAAAATTAGAAGTCAAGCCCGATTTTACTTATGGGAAGAACCATACCTTTGGCGATTTTGTAGTGACCAAATAATTAGGCGTTGTGTCGATGATAGTGAAATAGAATCGGTGCTTAATTTTTGTCATTCTCGAGAAGGTGGGGGACATTTTAGACCTAAGAGAACAGCTCATAAAATACTTGAGTGTGAGTTATTTTGGCCGACTATTCACAAGGACTCATACCGCATTTTGCAAGAATTGTACCTCATGTCAGAAAACTGATAATTTAAGTAGCAGAAATCAAATGCCATTACATAATTTTTATGTTTGTGATATCTTTGATGTATGGGGTATTGATTTTATGGGGTCTTTTCCTTCTTCTTTCGGTTATCTATACATTTTTGTGTGTGTTGATTACTTGTCGAAATGGGTAGAAGCATTTCCAACTAGGGCCGATGATGCTAAAACTGTGGTGAAGTGTCTTAAGACAAACATCTTAAATAGATACGGAGTACCAAGGGCTATATTCAGTGACAAGGGAACACATTTTTGTAATAGAACCTTGAAAGCTTTGTTTGCACAATTTGGTGTCACCCACAAAGTATCGACGGCTTATCACCCTCAAACAAATGGGCAAGCCGAGAGTAGTAACAAGGAAATTAAGGGAATTTTGGAGAAAATTGTTAAACCCAATAGGAAAGATTGGAGCCAGAGGTTAGATGAAGCGTTGTGGGCTATTCGAACGGCTTACAAATGCCAATTGGGATGTCGCCTTACAGGGTTGTTTTTGGGAAGGCATGTCATCTTCCCGTGGAGCTTGAGCATAGGTCATTTTGGGCTGTTAAGCAATGCAATTTTGATTATAGTTTGGCAGGTGAAGAACGCAAATTGATGCTACAGGAGTTGGAGGAGCTACGCTTGGAGGCATATGACAATTCAGTCATCTACAAAGGTAAGTCAAAGGCATTTCGTTACTCGAAGCTAATTCGCAAAGAATTCAAGGTAGGGGAAAAGGTATTATTATTTAATTCTAAGCTTAAACTGTTTCCCGATAAGTTGAAATCAAGATGGCTTGGACCGTTTATAATAACCGAGGTGCATCATCATGGGACAGTCAAAATTAAGAGCCTCGATACTAATAAAATTTTCAAAGTAAATGGTCATAGGTTGAAACATTTTTATGAAGGGGAGCAAGCAGCTTGGATGGAGGAGATCAATTGTTAAGTTCGATTTCGAGCTTAATTTATTCATTTAAATTATTTAAATTGTTGATTGATTGTTGGTTAATTAAGTTATAATTCAGCTTGAATTGATTAGAAACATTCTATGCCGTAATAATTTAATTGCACTCCAATTCAACAATTTATTTCATGTGTAGGTTGATGTCCATATAAGCTCTATTTGGGAGGTAATTCGCATAAATAAGGTTGCTGGAAGAGGGTGGTCAGATGTTGGTTTTAAAGAAATTGAATTGACAATTAAACAAAGAAGGAAATTCGGTCCATATTGGATGTACAATAGGCCGAATATGCGACAAAAAAAATCAGCAAGGGAATTGATTAAAGAAGCGTGGTTGATGCCCGTATAAGTTCAATTTGGAAGTTAATCTGCATGAATCAGCTGTTGAATGACGGTCATATACTGGTTGAGGGAATTAAATTAACAATGGAGGAGCAGTCGGTCCAATTAGAAGCCAAACATGCGACAAAATTAGCAGGGGAATTATTATTCCCTTCTTGCCAAGCGGTGGCCGACTCCAATCTAATTAAAGAAGCCAAATCAGCTTTGAAGAGTTAAATTAAAACTCTACTAAGCTGAAGCTATTTTCATGCAACGGGTTTAGCTAGGAAACGGGGGATAAAGATTGAATTTAATTTTTGAATTGTGGAAGGATATTATTCCATAAATAGAGAAGATTAGCAGCTGGAAGGGAGTGGAGAAAAATAAAGAAAAAAATACAGCAGCGTAGCGGCAAGCAGAATTTTCTAAAGAAAATTGGACCAGCAACCCGATCAAGGAGCTGGAGTAGCAGCTAGTAAATTCGGCTAATTGGGAGAAGGGAAAATCGGTCGACTTGAAGAACTTCATCTTCCAAGAGCCAGTTTGTAATTCATATTCTTTCCAATGGATTCGTGTTCTGCTTTGCTAGCTATGAGAGGCTAGTTTAGTTAAGCTTAGTTCGACACTTCTGAAACCGGGCACAAGTACGTTGAAAAATTTATTTTGTTATCAAATCAAATTCGGCACTCTTGAGTTGTTTGATTTTATTTTCCAAGGAATTTTTCTAACTCAATTGGAGTGATAACCTAATTAATTTGGGAATTTTTCTTATAATCATTTAAGTGCAAATTGAGAAATCGAATTTCTCAATTATATTTAGAATTAGTGATAAATAATTGGCCGCAGCTAATTAAGACAACTTCGGATTTAATCTTAGAAGCCGCTGGTGGATTTTCTTTGGTTAAGGCAAGGTGAAGTCTCTAAATCTCTAAAATTCCTTTAACAAAGTCGACACAAAGATAATTAAAGGAAGGTTTCAATCATGAACGTTCTCTAATTGAATAATTTACTAGGGATAGGAAATTGCTTCGTAAGCAATTTTTTCAGCCTTGCTGCTAATTTGATTTCTTAATTTCAGGTTTCAATGGACTTGTGCTAATTTGATTTCTTAATTTCAGGTTTCAATGGACTTGTGCTGGGTGGATTAAGGCGTCAATAACTAAGCATTATTCTTCTCTTGATATTTTCTCCTCAGCAGTTTTAATTCGAGCCAAAGTTTATTCGTTACTTGAGACTATTTTTAGCAATCATAGAAGCATAAACACCCCCATTTTACTTTCTTGCATACTTTAATATTAACTTGATTTCAATTTTTTTCAAATAGGTTTAACACGAGCTTCTATGTGGGACGATCCTGCACTTACTCTATATTACCAGTTAATGTTGGTTGAGTAGAGGATTAAATTCGGTGGTCGTAACGACAGCTACCATCAATCTTGAGGATCCATGAGGAATTGCTATGTCGAGCCAACGACTTAAAAACAAAGGCGCTTGTGGGAGGCAACCCACATATTCAGGGAAGTTTTCTTTTATCTTTTCCATTATTATTGTTTCTTTCCATTAAGTAAATTTTAATTTTTAATTTTCTTTCGCACTAGGGGCAATGCAAACATTAAGTATGGGGGAGAATCATTTCATTGATTTTCTACCATATTTGATGTTTGTTTTTTTAGCAAAATTCATGAATAAAATTTTGAATAAATTGTACTTTCCAAATTCAAGTTGATTTTTGATTGTTGCGTGTAGACTGGTTGGGTTAAATTGTGTTTTCAAATTGAATGATTTTGGTTCGAAGGAAAAAAGACAAATTCCATGTTCTAAGTTATGCTCTTAAATCGGAGTTGGATTGAAAGTTAGTCTGTTTAATTGATCAATCATGTGGTCCTTGTGAGGAGTTTGAGCCTAGAGAATAAGTTGGGACATCCATGCCAACTTGAGAAATTATTATTCATTCATGTGTGATTATTGTTATCGACTGTCAATTACTCTAGAACTTGCTTTAGATCTTATTAAGTCTAGTAATACATTTGATTTACATTAATATGATTTAAGAGGAATTAGGAATTAAGCCACGATTACTTATAAAAGACGATTACTTATAAAAGACGACCTTGACATTATTCCAATTAGTTAGCCAATTTGAAGCCCTTAATTTCCCAATTTTTATGTACCTCCAGAAATTGAACCAAAGGCTGAAATCAACTCACCTTCTTAGGCTAGTTAAGTCAGTTTGGGAGATCATCTTAATTTTGACATATGTTGGCCAATTTGGGGTGGTTCTTAGCTGGAAATTAATGGTAGATTTTCGTGAGAAAGAATCAGCAAGTTGCAGCCTTCCTATTCAATTTAATGAACGAAGCGTTATGTGATCACAATGAGGTGGATCGGCTGAATCAAGTGATATGGAAACGATAAAAGGCTGATTGAATTAGTTGTCTACTAAAGAAAAAAGAAAAAAAAGAAGAGAAATAAGAGAATTGATGACTTTCGAACGATTACCTAGCTTAAGAAAATTAGTTCCACCACCCAAATGAATTCCTTCCGTCCACCGCACATTACCTCTGCCCCATTTCAACCTTTATTTAGCCTCGATTATATTTATGAAATTTTATGTATTATGTTTAAAGTAAGATGGATAAGCAAGCCTATGGTGGTTAATTACTGTCGATTTCAATTTCAGAGCAGCATATTAGCCTAAACACATTGAGTGATATGAGTTAAACATTTTTTTTCTGGAAGGGATTGATTAAGAAAGCATTCTTAAATTTTGATTAAACTTTGAATTTAGTTGTGGATTTAAAGCAAATTTCTTTTTTTTCTTTACAAACTAGAATTCAGGATTGATGAATCCAAAATTTGCTCCAACGCATGAAAGATGCAACAATTCATGAGTCGACTTGCGTTTGTTTTAAGATTTTATCATGCTTTTATGGGCTTCGATTCCTGAATTTTCGGTTTAATTGCTCAGGGACGATCAATAAGTTAAGTATGGGGGAGTTTGTTAAGTTCAATTTTGAGCTTAACTTATTCAATTAAATTATTTAAATTGTTGATTAATCTTTGGTCAATTAAGTTATAATTTAGCTTAAATTGATTAAGTACATGCCATGCCGTAATAATTTAATTTCACTCCAATTTAACAAATTAATGTTAATTTTAATTCATGCGCAGGTAAGGAACACTTTGATGTCCGTATGAGCTCGATTTAGAATTGATTTTCATAAATAAAGCTGCTGGATGAAGGTTGATGACATGCTGGTTTGGAAGAATTAAATTGACATGATCAAAATATAAAATTTAAGTGACCAAATTTACCACAAAAGTCATTGGGACAAAGAGGAAAATTCGGTCCAATTAGAAGTACAGCAGGCCAAACATGCGACAAAATCAGCAAGGGAATTATTATTAATTCTCTCAATTTCCTTCTTGCTAGCGGTGGCCGACTCTAATAGAAACAAGGGAATTAAATCAGCCTTAAAGATTTTAATTAAAGTAAAACTCTAGTAGGCTGAAGCTATTTTTATGCGACCGGTTCAGCTAGGATAAAGGGGTATAAGATCAAATTTTATTTTCAATTATTGGAGGTTATTATTATTCCATAAATAGAGGTGACCAGCAGCTAAAAAAAAAGGAGAAAACAGAGCAGGAGGGCGTAGAACTCGAGCAAGCAGAATCTCAGATTGGACCAGCAAAAGCCGATCAAGCAGTTGGAGTAGCAGCCCAAAGTTTCAGCTAATTGAGAGAAGGGAAGCTCGACCACTTGAGGAATTTTTTCTTTCCAAGACGACTTGAGGAATTTTTTCTTTCCAAGATTCAATTTGTAATTCATGTTGTTTACAATTGATTTTGTGTTTTTTTTACTTGCTATGAGTGGCTAAATTACTACGCTTAGTTAGACACTTATGAAACCTCGCACAAGGAATTTGAAAATTTGTTTTGTTTTAAATTCGAATTTGGCATTCTTGAATTGCTCGTTTTAATGTTCAGAGAAGTTTTTCTAAATCAATTAGATTGATCAGCTATTTAATTTAGGAATTTTCTTATAATCATTTAAGTGAAAATTGAGTAATCGAATTTCTCAATTAGACTTAGAATTGGTGATGATTAATTGGCCTGCAGCTAATTAGAGCAATTACAGATTTAATTTTAGAAGCCGCTGGAGGATTTTTCTTTGATTAATGCAAGGTGAAGTCTCTAAAATACTTAATGAACCTTTAATTGGTTAACGAATCGGTAATTAAAGGAAGATTCTCAATTATGAATGTTTTCTAATTGAATAAAATTTACTAGAGATAGGATGTCGCTTCGTAAGTGATTTTTCAGACTTGCTGCTAATTTAGTCTATTAAAATAATTTAAAGTCACAAAGAACTTGTGCTTGGTGGATTAAGGCGTCGATAACTAAGTATTCTTTCTCTTGATAATTTTTCAGAATACAAAATTTGAGCCAAAACTTATTCGTAACTTAGATCAAGTTTAAAAAAAAAAAAACATAAACCCCCCATTATTTTCTTTCTCGCATGCATTTTTTTTACTCATCTATTCAAATAGATTTGATGCAAGCTTCTTCATGGGATGATTCCCTATTTACTCTATATTACCAGTTAATTTTGGTTGAATAGCGGATTAAATTCGGTAGTCGTAAACGACAGCTACCATCATTCGAGGCTGAAAATGAGCTAGAGATAGAGGAGGTAACCACACTGACAGTAGAGACAGAAAAGGAAATAACAAAATATTCTACTGGTGCAAAAATTCCATTCCTTTCAAGACAGAAAGGAAATGATAGTGAGATGAGGATGGATTCATAAGTTTCCTGAACTTGTTCAAATCAATAAATGTTAACCTGCCTTAATAGAGTTAATAGAGTTAATAGAGAAAGTTCCTAAGGATTCCAAGTTTTAAAAGAAATTATGTCTAGGCATAGGAAAATTAAGATAGGTGAACAAGTTAGTATAAGCGCTTCCTGTAATGCTATCATCTCAAAACGTGTTCCCCAAAAATTAAAAGAACCAGGAAGTTTTACTATTCCCATAGAGATAGGGAGCATTGATTTTAATAGAGCGTTATATGACTTAGGAGCTAGTATTAATTTGATGCCTTTATCTGTCTTTGAAAATCTCTGGTTAGGGGATCTTAAAAATACGCATATAACACTACAATTGGCTGACAGATCTTCAGTTCATCCAAAAGGTTTACTAGAGGATGTGTTAGTCAAAGTGTGCAATTTCATTATTCCAACAGATTTTGTGGTGCTTAATTTTGAGGAAGATCGTGAGATACCGATCTTATTAGGTAGACCTTTCTTGGCCACTTCTAGATCCACCATTGATTTAGAGAAAAATGAATTGACTATGAAAATTAATGGTGAGACTGAAGCTTTCAAATGTGGCCATCAACCAAGCGAGGAAGATAGGAGGAAGTTAGGGGAGCAATGCAAAAAATTATTTATCTTTAACATTTTCGAGTCCCACCTTTTATACATGCAGAAAGAATAAACGAGTTTAAGGGAAGGGACAAGCAGGCACAGGTGGAATGGCATGAGGAACATGGACTAATACTGAAAAAATAGTAGAATCATCCAATGGTGAACTGATTATATTGTCGGATGAATTCAGCAGTAAAACTTAAAAATATTTGTATTGCCTAACTGTTGTAAATTACTGTATATTTAACTAACCATAGAGTTTAGATGTTAAATTTTAGTGTGTTCATTCAAGATTGAGACATCCTCAGAGATGTAACCTTGGGCTGACACAGAGTCAGTGTTGCAACACAACAACCCATTGTCACGTCACTTTATGCAGAATGTAAAAACTAGAGAAACCAACTCAACGTCGCAACACCACACTCCTATGTTGCAACATTGAGGAAAGGCTCCCCAAATTTCCCAATTGAAAGATGTGTTGTGACACGAAACTCTCATGTCCTGATACGAAACCTGACCCAAAACACCCAAAACATTCGCGCAACCTGTCCCCAAATTTTTGCAGGGTTGACCTGACCCATTCGCGCAACCTGGTGGACTAACCCTTCATTTACCCTATTTGAAACACCCAAAACACCTATCTCTTAACCTAAAAACATATTTAACTCATATTTAAACACACTTTACCCCCATTTAATCCCTTAAATCTCACACAACTCCTAAAACCCTAAAAACTCATCATTTTCTTTTACTTTTTGAGTTGTTTTGAGGTATTTCTTCTTTGAATCTTACTTGTGAAGGCCAAGAATGAAACCACTCCAAGGAACGGCGGGCAAACAAAGCGTGACGAGGAATCCAACCATATATCTGAGGTTAGGGGTTCCTAAACTCAACTTTTACTGTTCCATTGAGTTTGTTTTCTTAATACGTCATTAGTTTGTTAAATTAAAACAGCATGCCTCCTAGAAAAGTTAGGTGAACTATGGAAACGGAGTCATCGATGGCTCAAAGTCCCTCTAATTTCGCACCCCAAGATATTGGAAAATATTTCACTGAATTACAAGGAAAAAACTTTGTCCAAGAAATGGGATTTGATCTATCGATGATTTTGTGTAAGGAAATATGACCATTGGTTAGATATCATAGGTGGGGGCGTTTCTAGAAAATCCTTAATGATAATGCTGTGGTCCTTTTTTTTCAAGAATTTTATGCATCTTTACGAGACCAAAAGCCTAAAAATACTGAAGATCATATGTGGGAATCGGTACTTGTGCGAGGGAAAGAGCTACGAGTAACCCCTCGAATTATTTGTGACTTTCATAATGCTCCATACGATGAGAATTATTTCATTAATGAAACTGATTTAGAATATTTTTGAGATATAGATATGGATAATATTACAAACTTTTTGACTGAAGGGAGGGGTGAATGGAAATATTGCTAAGGTACCAATATCACAATATCCTTTCATCAAGCTATTATGTTTCCTAAGGCTAAGTTGTGGATTCAATTTGTGTGCACACGAATCTTACCTGCTTTAAATGTTTCTAATGTTAATACTTTAGAGCAGTTTTACTCTATGCTGCTTTTCAAAAATGAGCAGGTATTGGAAAATGGATCCACCAGAACATAAGGAGATGCATTAGCAACCAGAAGGTGGGAATTTTCTTTCCTCATCTAGTGACGACCTTATGTAAAAAGGCGGGTGTACCTATGACATTTAGTGAGCAATCGCTGAAACCTTCTCAAAGTATCATTAGAGATACCTTGTTCCAACAATACATTGAGCTACAAGCCAAATAGAAAAAAAATTGGAACAAGCGACAGTTACACCAACTTCATCATGAAGGTTGGCACAAGTTCAACATGAAGTTGTTGAGAGTAGTCATCCAAAGTTAGATTGGATGATTCAGTGGATGCAAGAATCGAGACCAATTTTTTAGGAATTTGCTAGGAAAAATAACATTCGGGTCCCCAACTATACACTTGATATGTTTGGGCCAATAAATCTAGAACAAGAAGAAAAGGTGAATGATAGTGGAAAGGAGAGGATGAGAAGGACGACGGAAGCGAAGAGATGGATTTTGAAGAAGGAGATTGAACAATTCTTAATTCTATTTTTTAAAAGACTGTAAAAGTAGATTTTAGTTATATTTTGTTTAGGTTTTCCATGTAGGAACAAAACACAAAGGAAACACAAACAATTCGAGCTTTACAAGACAAAAGGAGGAAGCACCCACCACTAGTAATTGGAGTAACCATAAAAATTGGGTAACTTCTTTCCTTATCTTTTTCAAGGCTACAACTTATCTTTTTCAAGGCTACATATTGAGGATAATGTGTCACCTAAAGGGTAGGGGGTAACATAGAAAATTTGTTTTCTGACACCCCTAACCAGTATCCATCGCCGGATTAGGGTTACGAAGCATTACCTAACAAAACATAGCTCAGCACAATCATTTATTACATTTCATGCACAAAGTTATATCCACTTCTTTACAAAATTTACCAAACTCAATTAGCTACAATTCTCCTATTCACATAAACCAAATTCTCATATTAGATTCTCATAGCCAATAAAAATCAATCATGCTTTACTAATCATTTCACATAATCGAACCTTACTTCAATATTCAACCAAATCAATAAAACACAAAACTAAAACACGTAGCTAATTTAAACAAACATGATTTACTAATTAAATTACATTTTCAAATCATGCTTCGAAATTCAACCATTTCATTACCATTTACCTAATCAAATTTTCAAACCAAACTATCATACATCAATAATACATTACATGTGCTTTATAAATCTAATGTTCGAACCTTATTACCATCAAATTTATGCCATGCGAATACTTAAAATATATTCAAGCATATATCATTACATTTCATATACTGAGCATATGCCAAAAATTACAAATACACAACCAATTCATTTCTCACCTATTTGGCTATCAAATTAGCCCCAAAAGTCATACCAATATAACCATTAAATCTCACAAACTTTATAACATCTCATGACCAAATAATACTAATAACAAGACACTTTATTATCATCCTTATGACCACAAGTATTTCACAAAAAATGATCATCATTCACCATTAACTATGTACCAAAATGACCAATTCGCAAGCAATGACATAATCACCTCAGAACTTATAGGAACGTGTACCACAAATCAGAAACACATCCATCAACTACCTTGTCGTTACACAAACTGAATTGCCACCATCCATCACACAAAATTTACCATAACATACTTCTGAAATTGATCTAATTACATGGCCGATTATACTTCATCTTTAACTTCACTTTCAAGCCATTTCGCATGGCTACTTATATACAATTTAAAACTATCCATAATAAAACTAGCCTATACATCATTTACAAGCCAACTCACATGGCTAATTTTATATCTCAAAACGTATCCTATTGACACTAGCCTATACATCCATATACCATATATACAAAGCTTCAAAAGTACCAACTAAAATATCTAATAGTGTGATTGAGTCGCTGACGATCCCCGGATCTGAGTTAGCTTGATTTCACTATAAGGCACACAGAGAAAGCACAGAGTAAGCATTATAGCTTAGTAAGTTCGTAGACAATTAAACTTAATCTATCAATTGGATATACAATACATTCAATACACATTTCATGATAATTTGCATATCAATACACAAAATTTTCATTTTATATGATCATTACTCATTTATATATATTCCATCAAACCTCATACACATAGTATCAACAACCACATAGGTTTTGTACATACCTGTACTATCTTGTATTTATTTATCACATTCTCACCTCTTCGTTCAATACGTTAAACCATCCCGAAACCTTTCAATGGTTAAAAATCTCACACACTTAGTGTTAATTGATTAGCTGAAGCTATAACGATGTCGCACACTTAGTGCCATCACATTAAACCAAAGCTCTCTTGGTATCGCACACTTAGTGCCATTTATTCAGTCGAAGCTTTCTTAAATTTGCATACTTAGTGCCCTATACTTTCGAATCATCACCGAATGCTATTATAGCCTCACACTCACATTTTAATTCCTTCCAAAACATAAAAAAATTGATAAAAAAATATGTATTACATACGAACTTACCTGGGACGTAAAAACGACGAAACTAGTCGATTAGTCGAGTACTTTGTTCTTGCCTCAATCTAAGTTCGGGTTCCTCTTTTCTTGACCTATATTATAACAAATTCAACTCATTGAATCACATAATCTCTCAATTTAGTCCACAGCACACATTTGGGCATACTTACACTTTAGCCCCTAGACTTTAACATTAATCACAATTTAGTCCTTGTTACAAACAATCACAATTCATTCAATTTAATACAAATTTATGCTGGCCGAATATTACCCATGCTCATATCAGCCCATATTTTTCATCTATTTTAAAATTCAACCACTAAACTTTCATACTTCACAATTTAATCCAAAATTGACATTTTTACCAAATTTCACTTTACAAAACTTGTACATCTAACAACAATGATTTATTTTCCATCATCAACTAACAAAATGCTCATGCATTCAACAATGACAACATTCAAATGCTTTAAAATTTTTGAAATCGAAGACATGAGCTAGCTAGTACAAGTTGCAACGATCACAAAAACATAAAAATCATCAAAAACCGAGTCAAAATGGACTTTCAATTGAAACATGCATGAATTGAATGCTCAAAGCTCCCAAACTCATCTTTTTTTTTATATTCAGCTATGGAGAAAGATGATAGCATAAAAATGGTGTTTTTGTTTTATTTATTTAAACATTATTTAACATTTTACTAATTTGACATTAAAATAAATTCATATTTACATAAATGCCAAACCAAATACCATCCACTAACTCACAATTGGGCTAATTATCACGTAAGGACCTTTACTTTAATATTCTATAGTTATTTGACACCTTTAGCTTATAGAATACAACTTTTACTTTTTACTCGATTTAGTCCTTTTTTACCGAATTAAGCATTTAAAAGGTAAAATTCCTTTACGAAAATTTCACACCTGAATCAACTGAATTTCTTGGTACACATATTCGGCCTCTAAATCTTAAACAATTATTAGCATCAACTCGAAACTCTGAATCAAAATTCATATCACATTGAGCCCGTTTTGCTAACAATTCATTGTCAACTTTTTGAACTTCGTAAATCTGCTGTATAAATAACAGTTTTGCTTTCAACTCAGATATAATCAAGCCATCATCAAATAGATTCAACTGACTATTCATTGCACGTAGAGCAAACAAAGATTTCTGACTTAAAGCATCAGCAACAACATTGGCCTTTCCCGGGTGGTAGTCAATTAGTTCGTAATGTTTTAACAATTCTAACCATTTTCACTGTCGTAGATTTAGATCTTTCTGAGTCTTCAAATATTTTAAACTCTAGTGATCAGAATAAACATGACATTTCTCACCAAATAGATAGTGATGCCAAACCTTCAACACAAAAACGATAGCTGCTAATTCCAAATCGTGCATCGGGTAATTCTTTTCATGCGGCTTTAATTGTCTCGAGGCATAAGCTATTACTTTGCCTTCCTGCATCAAAACACAACCCAAACCATTCAACGATGTGTCACTATAGATTACGAATTCTTTACCCGATTCTGTTTGTACTAACACTAGAGCTTCAGTCAAAAGAGCTTTCAGCCGATCAAAAATATTCTGGCACTTGTCCGACCACTCGAACTTAACATCTTTCTGAAGTAGTCTCATCAACGGAGTTGCAATCTTGGAGAAACTTTTTACGAATCGTCTGTAATAACCGGCGTGTCCCAGAAAGCTTCGGACTTTGGATATATTTTTAGAAGGCTTCCTATCCAATATTGTCGAAATCTTACTCAGATCGACTCGAATACCCGATGTTGACACAATATGCCCTAGAAAACCAACTTCTCGTAACTAGAACTCACATTTACTGAGCTTTGCAAATAGCTATTTATCTCGCAAAGTCTGTAGCATTATTCTCAAATGTTCACATGCTTAGATTCATCACGAGTATATATATCAAGATTTCATCTATAAACACAACAACAAATCTATCCAAATACGGTCTGAAGATCCGATTCATTAGTCCATAAAAATAGCAGGTGCATTCGTTAGTCCGAAAGGCATAACTAGAAACTCATAATGCCCGTACCTCATTCGAAAAGTAGTTTTCGGCACATCTGAGTGTTTAACTCGCAGCTAATAATAACCCGATCTCAAATCAATCTTAGAAAACACTATAGCCCCTTTCAGTTGATCAAGGATATTTATTCTTGATTGTCACTTTATTGAGCTGACTATAATCAATACACATTCTCATAGTCCTGTCTTTCTTTTTCACAAATAATACCAGAGCACCCTAGGGAGAGAAACCCGATCGTACAAATCCTCTATCGGTTAACTCTTGCAACTGAGATTTCAATTCTTTTAACTCGGTCGGAGCCATTCTATATGGAGCTATTGATATCGGAGTAGTTTCCGGCACTAGTTTAATACCAAATTCAACTTCTCGAATCGGTGGTAATCCCAGTAGCTCTTTAGGAAATACATTTGGATATTCACACACAACTTCTTTTTAGTTATTTTTGTATCAAGAATATAAGCAAAGTAAGTTTCATAGCCTTTTCTCACATAACTCTGAGCTTTCATCGACGAAATCACAGCCGAAACCCCATTCAGATCATCCGACTCAATTCGAATAATCTCATTATTCTGACATTTCAAATCGATTGTATTTCGTTTGTAGTTCAATATAGCATCATGCGACGTTAGCCAATCCATACCCATAATTATATCAAATTCATCAAATGGTAACAACATCAGATCAGTTGGAAAGTAAAAATTTCAAATCATCAACGGACAGTTCTTGCACACTTTATCTACTAAAACACACTTGCCTAAGGGGTTTGATACTCTAATCACAAATTCAGTAGACTCTACATGCAAAGTCTTACTGGATACTAAATTTATACATATATAAGAATGAGTTGATCCAAGATCGATCAATGTAACTACAGTAGTATCATAGAGTGTGAAAGTACCGGTAATGATGTCTGGAGACGACTCTTCTTCGCGAGCGCGAGTAGCGTATGCTCAAGAAGGTGCTCTGGCCTCGGACCTCACAGTTGTATTTGTTGTCCCTCTTTGACTACCACTTAGAATTCTTTTGTTTCTGGGTGGTCTACCTCTAGCTGTCGTGTTACTTGGCCTCGTACACTGAACATTATCTTTCTCAGCTAACTCCGGGGAATCTCGAATGAAGTGATCTCGTGAACCACATTTATAGCAAACTCTATTATTGTACTTGCCCCAACATTCACCAACATGCCGTCTCCCAAACTGTCGACACTTAGGTTTATTGTTTCTGACACTACCAACACTTGATTCCATTGCAACTTGAGCCTTAGGGTAGGAGTATTGTTTCGCACGATCTCTACTCATATACTCAACTGGAGCATTTGAACGACTGTGTGATTCTCTGAATTTCTTTGACGAAGATTGATAAGGTTTACTCATAGATCTTTTTCTCTCGTCTTTAGCTTTTGAATCCACTTTCTTCTTTTCTTTGCTAAGCTCATTATCTTTACAAGCTCTTTCAACTAAAACAAAGAATTCATTCAAGTCAATAATTTCGACCAAAAGTTTAATGTCTTCATTCAACCCTTCGATTAATCGTTTACACATAATAATTTCAATTGAAACGTATTCTCGTGTGTATTTGCTTAATCTGACGAACTTACGTTCATATTTTTTCATAGTCATGCGACCCTATTTCAACTCGAGAAACTCTTTCATTTTTTGATCAATAAATCTCTGGCTAATATATTTCTTTCTAAACTCCATCTGAAAGAACTCCCAGGTAACCTGTTCTCTCGGAACCACAGATATCAATGTGTTCCACCACTAATACGCAGTATCTCTTAGGAGTGAAAGCGCACATTTAATACATTCATCTAGAGTACAAGATAATTCATTAAATACTCGTATTGTGTTTTCAAGCCAAAATTCAACTCTCTGCATCATCATCGATAGTGGCATCTTGTTGACTGGAAGCTTACTTAGTCGTATCGGATTAACAACTTGAGGCATCATAGGTATTTGCGGGGAAGAGGTTGTTGAGCAGCTGGATTTATTTGGATATACTATGTGAGTCATTCGTTCATCATCTGGAAGAAGGCCTTTCCCTCGTGGCTGCTCGTAATCGGCCTAGAATCAGCTGACGCTGCCCCTTGAACGGGAGCGGGCACATTACTTTCCACATTATCAGCTATAGCTCGATCGGGATCCATTTACTATACAAAACACATTTTAATTGTTAGGAATTATCACACTATCGTAGTTTATATATATGGCATGTATAGCTAAACTCACACGCGCTACGTTAGTCCTAGAACCGACTAAATCTGACTCTGATACCAATTAAATGTGACACTCCTAACCCGTATCCATCATCGAATTAGGGTTACGAGGCATTACCTAACAAAACATAGCTCAGCACAATCATTTATTACATTTCATGCACAAAGTTATATCCACTTCTTTACAAAATTTACCGAACTCAATTAGCTACAATTCTCCTATTCACATAAACCAAATTCGCATATTAGATTCTCATAGCCAACAAAAATCAATCATATTTTACTTGTAAAACCCCAAACCCGGCCTAGGAGTTATGGTCGAATCTGGCGGTGTCACATTGAGGTGTTTAGCGTAAAACTTGTTGTTGTTGTTGAAATATTTAAAAGCAATTAATCATTTTGTTATTAAAAGGTGATTCCAAAATGGGTTGTTCATTTCCAAGCGTGCATCATTAAAAGCTAATCACTTTTAAAACGTTATAAATTTCTAAAATCTCATTTATTGCGGAAGTTTTTTTTATTTAGGAAATGTTGCGAAAACGTGGTCTTTGAAAACAGTTACCTTTTGAAAACCTGTCTTTTTCTACAACTAGCAATTTATATCAAACTAAATAAATAAAAACCCCAATTTAACGTTTATAACTTTAAGAAGGCCTTTTTACAAAAAAAAACCCAAATTCAGGTACTTATAAATCAAAAGCTAAAAACGAAAGCTGATACGATTGTGTGGCCACCTTCGAGTCCCTTGCAGCACCAAATCACCTATGGCTGAGGATTACCTGTACAGTTACACAGAGGGGTGAGTTTATGAAAACTCAGTGTGTAATCCCCTAACAAGCAAACAATCAATTAATCAGTAGATAAATGCAGTTTGGGCCTGAGCCCGTTACAGTAACAATCCAGTTTAGTGTGGGCTTAAGCCCTTTCTCGAAACAGTAAACGATTGGGCTTGAACCCATCACAATGCCAGTAATCAGTAGGGCCTTTGCCCAATTTTAGTAATAATATCAGTCGAGCCTTGGCCCATAATAGTAACAGATATCAGTCATGTAGTGAACAATATTTAATATCATTAATCGATGCAGTAATAGTACAAAATCATTAATCAGTGCAGATATACAGTTAGAAATCCTACCCAATCCAGCCTCTACACACCACTCCATCCTGCCAAACATACAAGGTGGGGATAAAATCGACCCACCCAGCCAAACACACCAAGATTAGCACTGGTTGCGGCACTAAATAGTATTCCAGCAAAACTGCCAGTAAAATAAACGACATATAGCCATCAGTAGGTCCACTGTCGTCTTGGGCGACCCGTGCAACCTTATCAGAACGATACACTTCCTCCAAATATAACAACCCATCCCCATGCAATATATTTTGACATAATATCATACGTGTATGCAAAATGTCATGCTCAAACATAGCCATATATATCATAGAGCAAATCAGTTGTACATAACATAAGGCCATAATAGTCATTTTACCCTATAAGGGTATTTCGGTCATTTTACCTTATGGGGTATTTTGGTCATTTTACCCTATGGCGGTATTTTGGTCATTTTACCCTATGGGGGTATTTCGGTCATTTTACCCTATGGTGTATTTCGATGATTTTACCCTATAGGGGTATTTTGGTCATTTTACCCTATGAGGGATATTTCGGTCATTTTACCCTATGAGGGTATTTTGGTCATTTTACCTATTTTGGGGTCTTGGTGCAAATATCAAACTCTCCAAAGGTCTGTAATCGCCTCGAGCGACTCAAGTAACCTAAATGGTCATAATAGTGTACATGGGCCTAAGGCCCATTGCTCGGCCCAAGTGGGCCCACACACTCGTGCGTCCCGTTCAGCCTAGATTTCGCCATGGCTATGAGATCTACATAGTGCAGTCCAGTATTTGCCAGAAATCGTGAATTTCATCTGTGTGGGGCCCACGAGCCCATTGATCCCACAACGGCTCATTTCGGCCCAACGTGGCCCATTACGGCCTAAGCCCATGAAAAAGCTCATTGAGGCCTTTACAGTCCATTGCGTATGTTTCGCGAGTTGGGCTTACCACAAGTGCGATCGCACGCCTGTGTGGTCTCAAATGCCATATTTTCGGCTTTTTAGCTTGTCGAAACCAACCTTTTTTTATAAAACAAAAAATCTAGTTGTCGACTTTAAAAATGAAAATTGCAGTCGTCACCGATCTTTTATTGAGGTGTGATCGGATCACCTTGAAAATAATTTTAGGTTTGCAAATTTTGAGAAAATAGGTTCGGGAGCCAGTTATGCACGAGGAAGGGTTAGCACCCTCGTGACGCCCAAAATTGGTACCAAATCTATTGTTAATGTCTTAGCGTAGAAAATTCGAAAAGATTTTAAAATACGATCCTTTTAACTTGAATACATTGAATTGAATAATGAGACACTCTTATTTCAAAGAAAGAAAATGTCACACCCAGTGGGTTAGGGCGCAACATTTTTAATCTTCAAAATTAAGTTTATCTCTTGACTTTTAAAACTCATGCATAAGGATATCTAATTATTTGGGTCAAATGAGAAAATCAAAACCCAATAAATTAGAGTTCAATTTCACAAAATTACTAAATATCAGATATTGCCTTTATTTTAAATCCGGGATAACAGAATGTCACATCCAGTAAGTTAGGATCCAACATTTTGAAATCCTGAAAGCTTTATTTTTTAAAAATTGTATGGTTTTACTAAAATGAATACTTGATCATCCGAATTCATCGAGAAGAATTGAAGCCCAGTAAGTTAGGGCACAATTCCATCGAGAACTTATGCACATCAAGCCTTTTTTGGGAACTATGAAATACAATGATTGTAGCGCTTTAATAAAATACAATTCTTAAAAACAACATAATTGAATAGCAATATACAAAACAAATGGTAAATGGCAGACTAAATTTACATTGAGGAACAATCAAGCATATAATACACCAATATTAATAATTAGATATCTAATAAATTAATAGTTACATTCCTAAAGATACTTTGATTACAAACAAAATAAATAAAAAATAATATAAAAAAATTTGATAATAATGCTAAAAACAAAGAAAATGTTTAAATGAATCTTTACAAAAGAAATGTAAGAAAAAAAGAAAAAATCTTAGAATTAATATGTACATTTTAATTTATATAAGCAAAAATCTTAATGTAGATAATGGTATACGTATGGTCATAATATATGTAAAAATTAAAATGAGTAAAATAGAATAGCAAATTTAAAAGGAATAAATATTTGTGCATAAAAAAATAAGTAAAATTTACAATTTGAAATTAATAGCATATCATTTATATACATATGTATACTAAAAATAATTCAATATTATATATAAATATACATGGAAAAACATGAGATATTATTGTGAAAAATTTTGAAGCTAAATGTGTACATATATGAATTTTTAATATATATATAAGTTATACTAAGATAATATGAAATGTATATAATAAAATATTTGTGAAAATAAGTAATAAAAACATAAAATAATATCTTATAATAAAATAAAAGGATCTATGTAATAAGATTAAGTAAAAAAAACAAATAATAAAAATAGTAGTAATAATAATAATAATAATAATAATAATAATAATAATAATAATAATAATAATAATAATGAAAATATTAAACTAATTAAAAAGAAGCAAACAACACAAAAAGGATTAAATTGCAACTAAAACGAAATTAATCGGGAAAAAACATAAATAAACAAAGTAAGGGCCAATGTGCAATGCTCGAATAACATGGGGGACTGAAACAGGAAATATCCTGTCCCCAAAACGCTGCGTTGCATAAGGACCGGAATGAAATTTGCAGGAAATTGCACAATCCAATTTAAAGAAGGAACATAAACTAGTTCGAAATCAAACGCAAACAAGGAGGACTTGGAGCGCAAAAAGACCAGAAAGGCTAGATTCGTGGATCCTTCCTCGGGTCGGGTCACCGCGCGGGTTGCAGGCCTTTAACGACGCCGCTTTGAAACCATAGCATTGGCGTCAAACGACATCGTCTTATGTTGCTTAAAAACCAAAAAACCTAAAGTATCAGCAGCCCTCTTTTATTTTGAACGAAAACCTAAGGCAGAGAGGCCCTCCCCCATGCGCCGCTCTGCACGGAGGGCATTTGAACGGTTTCTGAACCTAGCCCATGCTCTGATGACGACGTAGAGGGCCATGATCTCGTCACCAGGTACATTTCCCTATCTTTTACTGCTTCCTTCTTTAGGAAACTATTAGCCAACGTGAAAAGCGAAAAAAAAGAAAATAGAGAAACAATCTGCAAAAGAAAAAATAAAAGAAATCTCGAAAATCACCTTTCAAAATTTTTTCTCTTTTTGTATTTTGAATGCGTAAAAAAGGATCCATTTACAGATTTTAGAACGGCTTTTTATAGCTGAAAGGAAAAAAAAACTAATAAGAAAAATACAAAAAACTCTTTTTTTTCAATATCTGATCTCTGGCCTTATATTGCCGAAAAATCAAAAGAAATAATCAAAATCTGAAATTTTTTACAACTGCTATCTGTCCTCTTTTGTTTGGTACTACGTTGCGTTTGTTGCATTGCAGGTACGGGTACGGAGACGCGTGACGTGGCTCGGTGCGTACGAAGGCAGAGGCTGGCGTGGAGCGGCTCGGAGGCGCGTTTCGTGGGGTCGAGGGAAAGCCCTGGTGGCTGCGGCGCTGGAGGCATTCTGGAAACCCTAGGGGTTTCTGAAAATTATTCAAATCGGGCCATAGTGTATTGGGCCTGGGGTTTTGGGTATGGTTTAGGCCAATAGGGTTTAGTTTACTAGGCTATGTTGGTTTTGGGTTTGTAAAAATTGGACTATTCAATAATGGCATTTTAATTTTATTTGTTTTTATATTTGGTATATTTTTTGTTTGTGCTTTTGGGCCCGGGCAAATTGGGCCTATTACACAGCTTTTTGTCGTTCTACGATTGCAATAGAGTGATTACACACTTGTTTATGAGAAGAGCGCAAATCTGCACGTACACCAACCTAGATACAAACATGATCCAATGTTAGTCCTTTAATCGTTAGGCTAAAACACCCTCTTATTGACACTTAATCCAAAAACACCATCCTTACCTTACTAGAATGAGGGCGACTTTAATCCTTCAAGACCGCTAACTAAAAGTGATCACAAGCTTTATCGATTAACTACACCACAAACACCGATCTCATTAACTAAGTTAGGCCATATAAGTGGCCTCAATCCGTGAACGATATCCTACAGGAACATAATCAATATACGGCCTAATCCCCAAAAGTGAGGTAACGTATTACCTTGATTGAACGCTGAGGGCAAGGGTTGCGACTACTTCAAAATCAATTACAATCCCCCACTCCTCAAAGGAAAACTTAGAACCGCAACGAGTAACACCTCGTGAGGAAAGAATCAACAGTCAGTAATCAAAGGATAAAAAGGAGGGTATTCGGTTTTAAGAAAAAGGGTAGAAGAGAACAATTTTAAAGAAAAGTGAGGAGTATAAACAATTACCGATAAAAACACTTGTAGCATTAGAATAGTAGAAAGCGGCGGAGAGAAGATCGGCACCGAGAATGATACAACAAGAAGGGTGATATTCGACTAGAAGGTAAAAGGAGAAATAGCCTGGAAAAGGTAAACCGATTGAAAGACAAAAAGGATATTCGACCAAAAGTGCACAGATTGAGGGAGAAGAAGAAGAGAAAAAAAATAGAGAACCAAAATCCGACAAATGAAAGAAAGAAGGGAAAATTCGGCAGATGCAACACCCAAAAACCCCCCAAAACCGATTATCCTAGTGCCTAATGACCAAAGTCAGCACACACACTCCTCACCCTAACTTCCACGATTTTTTCCTAAAATCACTCCCCTTACCCCTCCTAGAATTACTCCACCGATTTCTCCTCAACTCCCCCAACAAATCCATTCAAATTCAATTCAAACTCCCCTTAGCTATGTTTCAGTCCAACTCCACTACCTACACAGCTCAAGCAGCAAAATAAATACTTTATTATGCAAACCAAGACTTGAACCTTAAACCTCACAGTTACACAACACGCCACCTTGCCGCTAGACCACAAGCTATTTTGTGTCATAAAACAAGCACTATTATTTATAAGGTCTATATGTCAGTGTCTAGATTCATTTAAGAGAAAAACTAAAAATTTTGCGAAAACTAAGACTTGAACCCCTAACTTCTCAGACACTTCCAGACACTCCTAAATCTCTTAACCACTAAAGTACACATTCATTTATGTCACTTCCTTGCTCAACTAAATATTTATGTGCAGTATCCTAACTGTTCCCTTGTTCAAAACCTATTTCTTATAGGCCCAAATTTCGGGGTGTTACATTACTAATCATTTCACATAATCAAATCTTCCTTCAATATTTAACCAGATCAATAAAACATAAAATTAAAACACATAGCTAATTTAAACAAACATGCTTTACTAATTAAATCACATTTTCAAATCATGCTTCAAAATTCAATCATTTCATTACCATTTACCTAATCAAATTTTCGAACCAAACTATCATACATCAATAATACATTACATGTACTTCATAAATCCATTGTTCGAACCTTATTATCATCAAATTTATGTCATGCTAATACTTAAAATATATTCAAGCATATATCATTACATTTCATATACCGAGCATATGCCAAAAATTACATATACACAACCAATTCATTTCTCACCTATTTGGCTATCAAATTAGCCCCAAAAGTCATACCAATATAACCATTAAATCTCACAAACTTTATAACATCTCATGACCAAATAATACTAATAACAAGACACTTTATAATCATCCTTATGAGCACAAGTATTTCACAAAAAATGATCATCATTCACCATTAACTTCGTACCAAAATGACCAATTCGTAAGCAATGACATAATCACCTCATAACTTATAGGAACGTGTACCACAAATCAGAAACACATCCATCAATTACCTTGTCATCACACAAACTGAATTGCCACCATCCATCACACAAAATATACCATAACATACTTCCTAAATTGATCTAATTACATGGCCGATTATACTTCATCAATAACTTCACTTTCAAGCCATTTCGCATGGCTACTTATATACAATATAAAAATATCTATAATAAACTAGCCTATACATCATTTACAACCCAACTCACATGGCTAATTCCATATCTCAAAACGTATCCTATTGACACTAGCCTATACATGCCATATACCATATATACAAAGCTTCAAAAGTACCAACTAAAATATCCGATAGTGTGATTGAGTCGCTGACGATCTCCGGATCCGAGCTGGCTTGATTTCACTACAAGGCACTCACAGAAAACACAAAGTAAGCTTTATAGCTTAGTAAGTTCGTATAGAATTAAACTTGATCTATCAATTGGATATACAATACATTCAATAAGCATTTTATGATAATTTGCATATCAATACACAAAATTTCCATTTCATTTCATATGATCGTTACTCAGTTATATATATTCTATCAAACCTCATACACATAGTATCAACAATCACGTAGGTTTTGTACGTACCTGTACTATATTGTATTTATTTATCACATTCTCACCTATTTGCTAAATACGTTAAACCATCCCGAAACCTTTCAATGCTTAAAGATCTTGCACGCTTAGTGATATATGATTAGCCGAAGCTATAACAATGTCGCACACTTAGTGCCGTCATATTAAACCGAAGCTCTCTCGGTATCGCACACTTAGTGCCAATTATTCAGTCGAAGCTATCTTAAATTTGCATACTTAGTGCCATATACTTTTAAATCATCATCGGATGCTATTCTAGCCTTACATTCACATTTTAATTCACTCCAAAACATAAAAAAAGTTGATAAAAAGTACGTATTACATACGAACTTACTTCAGACGTAAAAATGACGAAACTAGTCGATTAGTCGAGTACATTGTTCTTGCCTCAATCTAAGTCCGGGTTCCTCTTTTCTTAATCTATATTATAAAAAATTCAACTCATTTAATTAAATAATCTCTCAATGTAGTTCACAACACACATTTGGGTATATTTACACTTTAGCCCCTAGACTTTCACATTTATTACAATTTAGTCCTTGTTACAAAAAATCATAATTCATTAAATTTAATAAAAATTCATGCCGGCCTAATATTATCCATTCTCATATCAGCCCATATTTTTTATCGATTTTAAAATTCAACCACTAAATTTTCATATTTCACAATTTAATCCAAAATTGCCATTTTTACCAAAATTCACTTTACAAAACTTGTGCATCTAACAACAATGATTTATTTTCCATCATCAACTACCAAAATGCTCATGCATTCAACAATGGCAACATTCAAATACTTTAACAGTTTTGAAATCAAAGACACGAGCTAGCTAGTATTAGTTGCAACGATCACAAAAACATAAAAATCATCAAAAATCAAGTCAAAATAGACTTACAATTGAAAAACGCATGAACCGAATGCTCAAAGCTCCCAAACTCATCTTTTTCTTTAGATATTCGGCTATGGAGAAAGATGATAGCATAAAAATGGTTTTTTTTTGTTTTATTTAATTAAACATTATTTAACATTTTACTAATTTACCATTAAAATACATTCATATTTACACAAATGCCAAACCAAATATCATCCACTAACTCAAAATTGGACTCATTATCACATAAGGACCTTTAATATTCTATATCTATTTGACACATTTAGCTTATAGAACACAACTTTTACGCTTTACGCGATTTAGTCCTTTTTACCGAATTAAGCATTTAAACGGTAAAATTTCTTTACGAACAATTCACACCATATATTTATGCTGTAAACAATAAAATAATAAAATAATCATTTCAACTTTAGATTTGTGGTCTAAAAACCACTATTTCGATTTGACCCAAAAACAGGCTGTTACATGTTTATTTGTTTCAACATTTTTCTTTTATTTTTCTTGTATTCTTGGTGCTTGAGCTTGTAGAAATACAAGTAATTGGTTAGGAGCATGTAAATAGTTTGTTTGTGTTTACAAATAAATTTTGCATGATGATAGGTGATTTTAAAATTTTGATTGTTAGACTACTAAAGTTATATATGTTACACTGTTAACAGGTATTAAGCAATCAACTACACCAAGTGATATAGAAAATACAAGGAAAATAACATACTAGTATGAATGATAAATGGTTGAATTTGAATTTGTTTGGTTGACAAAATTTGTGCATATTGAGATATTTAGGGATGACCTTAGGCATTGTTTGGAACACATCCAGAGCAAAAAATGCAACCAATTAATGTTCACATTTAGTAACGATTTTTTGAGCCTATTGACACTTCTTGATCAACCTCATTACAAACCTCGAGCCTAAAAACTTTAATTTGTATTTTCCCTTTCTCTTTGTTCTTGCACTGCACGACTATAGACATCTAGGCATACATATTGAGGGTTAAGTAGATACATTACGATGAAGTTTCTAAAAATAGAGTGAAATAGCAAAGATTGGTGTGATATAGGAGCTATAAGTAAACCAAAAGTGCGAAACAAAAAGAAAAATCTGAAAAGAAAATTAGTATGAGTAAAAAAAAGTCTTAAACTAGTAAGAAAGCATTCAAGATTGAGATGTATTGAAAAAGAGAAAAGTCACAAGGTCAAAAAAGAACAAAAAGCTTGTTCATTAGTGCACAAAAACTCATAAGGCTAGCCATAGTTACTATGTCATACTATGACCTCCTATATATGGAGAGAAAATGAAGGTGAGAGAAGGAGAAATAAGGGGGTGAGTGGGTAAGGGTCACTAAGGAGGAAGAATAGGGATCAATATAATGTGTCAAACTATTTTCGTATTTGTAACCCTCTTGATTCTTACTATCTTTGAATTTCATACATGTCCTAGGGCTCAGAACTAACAACCAGAAAAGTCCTATGTGACCTAAATATCATTATACATGAATTGACATCATACTAAACATATGCATAAACAACTTTTTGTATTATGCTTGGATAATTAAAGTACTTGTTTAATTTATAGATGGATCCCTACAGGTGAAACCTTTAATACTTGTATATTTTGTAACATACTGAACTTAGATGTTTGTGATCAAAAGTGGTAAGTCAATTACTCATCATGTTAAAGTTGTTACTCAGCATGAAATGCCTAATTCACAAGCCTTGAAATCAATACTTGTATGATATTTGCTCAAGGGTCGTTTTTATTTCTTATTTTTGTTGCTTGAAGACAAGCAATGACTTAAGTGTGAGGGAGTTTGATCTTTCGTAATTCAGTGTAGTAGATTCAACTAGTTTTCACATTTAAGGAGTATGAATATAAAAATTTTCGTTATGTTTTAGTTAAGTTTTCTTAGTTTTATTTTCATTCAATAAAATGTGTAAATTTAGTCTTTTATTGACCTTGGGTCGAATGAGTCCTAAGGGAGAGCTAACGCACTTTATGAGTGTGCATGAGACCTTTAGAAGGCGTACTAAATTGATATTGGTCGATATGTTGCAACCCGAGATGTTCAATGTCGCAACATAGGGAGTAGAATGGAGAAAGCTCAAGATTGCATTTGATGTCGCGACACAGATTGAGGGTGACGTAACATACCCCTAAAGATAGCCTAAGAGGAGTAACTGATTGCGATGTCATGGCACAAGTCTTGGTGTGTTGCAACATCAACTCTATGATGGAAATTAAACACGAAGTAAGGGCATTTTTGTTTGCACAATCAACCGTAAAGCTCAAGAACGTCATCTAACTTAGGGTTAAAGATAATAACCAACTGAAGGCTATAAATAGGTTCATTTTTCACTTGTTATGGACACGATTCACTTAGCCTAGATTTTATTTAGCATATTTAGTTTAGTTTTTCTTTCATTTTTAGGTTTTATAATTTATTTCAGTTGTTCTTCGTTATTCTCAAGAGATCTTAATTGTAGAAAGCATTCAAATTATGTGAATTTACGATTAAATCTTAATACAATTAGGCTCTTTCATATACTCTATACTACGGATTTAATTAGCATGTTTTCTCTTTATATTGATTCTATATTGTCTATGAAAACCATGAGGAACTAATCCCTCTATAGGGGATTAGGGAGTGGAGGTATGATCTATTCACTGTTTTGTAGGGTTACTCAGCGGATCAGTTGTTTGGGAAAGGAAGAACATAAAACAAACCCTAGGTGTGGCAACTCTGGGAAGTCATCAAGGTGGAAATTAACCCAAAATTGGTATGGCCCATTTGTGAACACTTTTACCCAAGCTAGTTTCAACTATGAGGTTGAAAGATAAGTGGTCCTTGCTGACTCATTATATTAGTGGAAGATCAGAAGATTCTGCTAAGGTAGCAACTAGTTGATTGATGAGAAACCCGAAACAACAGTTGATGAGGATTACCAAAGCGAGCTAATCACCCATAATTGAGATTTGATTCATTCTACTTTTCTATCTCTTGAACTTTTATTTCTTTTATCTTATTTTCTTTTATTTCATTGTTATAAAAACCCTTAAACCATTCTTTTTATGTTTTCGTACTATAACTAATTGAAAGTACTAATTAGATCCTTTCAGTGTTTAGATTAGAATTTACCTAGCACTTACCTACCTTGGGTACAATCCTTGTAGTACTCACCTACTTCGTTGTAAAACTATATTACAACTCGACCTGTATACTTGCCGATACCGCCTCGTATTTCTATATTTTATTACAATATTCACACTCTAGACGTTAGTACATCTGAAGGCGGTGCCGAATACCAAACACATATAGACTATACGCTGGACACTATCCCTTTAGCGTGTACACTACGCCCATGCAATCATATAGATCACCCTCTTCGTGTTAGCCAAAAACCATAGTCCATATTCAGAGCCTTATCATTCGTTCATTCATTTTTCTTTGTCATGATTTGTCAATTTGGTTTGCATTATCATTTGCCATACTTGAAGTTACACAACCATTTTCATGTATCGTGATTTGCCAGTTTAGTGCTCATTTCATTGAAGGCAATGCCATGAATCCATTTCCATGTTTCGTATCATATTGTTCATTTCAAAAGTAAGAGCTAGTGGCTTAAACATGAAGGAAGGTTCTTACATCTTTAACACATATAGACTATACCAAACTAATAACAACATGCATCTATCACTCTTGCACGAATATTTCATCTTCACAGAATATGCATACGTACCTTAAACCAAACATAAACAAGGCACTATACACATGGATGAACAAGAACTCACCAGAAAATGTAGCAAGTTCAAACAGTAGGACTTTTGCCCTTATCAAGAGAACCTTCAGTCAGGCTTCTAGTATAAGGGTTTTATTGAGGGAAAAGGTGCAGAGAAAGTTTAAGAAGAAAATATGGGTGCAAGAGAAAATGTAAACTTCCTCTAGAAGCCAATACCAACCTTAAACAACTATACACAGAAGCTAGGTTTAGTGGATAAGTCTAATTATCCCACTAACCCCCCCAGTTCCTATGACAAAGCACTTTCTCTCTCATCATAAATGTGAGTATTATTAACTACAGTAACTTAGTTCTATTCTAACCAGTTCTCATTTGTCTAGCTAAATTGTTCAACCAGAATAATAAAATAATATAGTAATTAGTTCTTTCAAACTAGGGAATTAACATATTCATCTAATAGTTGATGCGACGTATACTTTATAAGGGAGTCTACCAAACAACTAAGCACACCAAACACAAACTTCACCCGAAGGCAAACTCATAGACTTACATATTTAGTCACAATTAATACCTTACTCACTCAGAACTTTCTCTAAATGCTATACTTCGTTAAATAATATTCGAACGTTAGGACTACGCCGAATGGGATGTTACAACTTTCCCCCACTTAGGAAATTCTGTCCCCAAAATTCATACCTGAAAATAATTGAGGATGCTAATCTCTTATTAGGCTTTCTCTTTCCTAAGTGGATTCTTCAATGCTATGATTCCTTCACAACACCTTAACCAAAGCAATCCTTTTATTTCTCAGCTCATTTACTTCTCTGGCTAGGATGTAGACAGGTTCTTCTTTGTAGGGCAAGTTTGATTCAACCTCGAGTCCTTCAATCTGCATAACATGATCAGGATTGGATCTATACCTTCTCAACATCGATAGATGAAACACATTGTGGATTTTTGAAAATTCAGGAGGTAAAGCTAACTTTTGTGCCACAAGTCCAACCCCCTCTAAAATCTTATATGACCCTACAAACCTTGGACTCAATTTTCCTTTCTGGAAAAACCTAATTATCTTTTTCCAAAGGGATACTTTCTAAAACACTTTATCTCCAACCTTAAAGGAGATTTTTTTTCCTTTTCATATATGCATATGTTTTCTGTTAATCTTTTGCAACTTTTAAATGACTGTGAATGATAGTAACTTTCTCTTCAGTTTCGTATACCAGATCCTATCCTACTATCTTATTATCACTAAGTTTCATCCAATAAGTAGATTTTCTACACCTTCTACTATACAAAGCTTTGAATGATGACATCTTCGAACTAATGTGGTAACTGTTATTGTAGGCGAACTCGACCAAAGGAACATACCTTTTCTAGTTTATCCCAAAGTCGATTACATAGTTTCTTAGCATATTTTCTAAAACCTAAATAACTCTTTCTAATTGGCCATCAGTTTGAGGGTGAAATGCAGTGCTAAATTTTAGCTTACACCCTAATTATTTCTGTAACTGATTCTGGAACCTTGAAGTAAACCTTGGATCTCTGTCCAAAACTATGAAATATGGCATTCCATGCAGGTGTACTATTTCAGCCATATAATGTTCAGCTAACTTCTCTAGAGAATAGGTAGTATTCGCTGGTAGAAATTTAGCTGACTTTGTAAGCCGATCTGCAACAACCCAAACAAATTCTTCTTGGATGGACTGAGGGGTAATCCCGATACAAAATCCCTAGTGATCCTATCCTGTTTCAATTCTGGAATTTCCAAAGGATACAGTTTACCTCAAGGAACTTGATGTTCAACCTTGACTCTCTAATAATTCAAACAAGTTGAGACATACTTTGCACTTTCCCTTTTAATGACAGGCCACAAATAAGAGCCCTTATTATGGTGAGTGTCGAATGAAGAGCGGAGCGTGTTTTAGATGTGGTTCTTTTGACCACTTTCTTAGAGATTGCCTGGAGAAATTTGAGAAAGACAAAGCTCAGACCACGAGGCCGAGCAATACTATTGCGAGAGGCAGATCACCTTTTAATCCTGGAAATATGAGTGGTAGCTGTGGTGTAACAAAAGACTCTATTGTGAGATCCGAGGCACAAGCACCAGCTAGGGCTTATACTATTCGCGCACGCGAGGATGCTTTTGTGCCAGATGTTATTACTGGTACTTTATCTCTTTATGATACTGATGTAACTGCTTTGATTGATCCTGGATCGACCCATTCATATGTTTGCACGAATTTAGTGTCTAGTAAGAATTTACCTATTGAGTCTACTGAATCCGTGGTTAAAGTATCGAACCCCTAGGCTAGTATGTGCTAGTTGATAAGGTTTGCAAGAACTGTCTGTTGATGACTCAGGGTTACAATTTTCTAGTTGATTTGATGCTATTACCGTTCGATGAATTAAATGTGATTTAGGGCATGGATTGGCTAACTCTGCATGATGCCGTGGTAAATTGCAGACAAAATCTTATCATATTGAAATATCAAAATGGTGAGATGCTTTGTATTGAATCAGATAATTCGAGCGGGTTGCCTATTGTGATATCAGCTATGTCAGCACAGAAACATGTGAGAAACGGTTGTAATGCTTATCTTGCTTATGTATTGGAAACTAAAGTGTCTGAATTGAAGCTTGAATCAGTGCCAGTGGTTTGCAAATATTTCGATGTGTTTCTAGAGGAGTTACCTGGATTACTGCCGGTCAGAGAAGTTGAATTTGCTATAGAACTTGTATCGGTAACACCACCGATATCGATAGCACCTTACAAAATAAATCCTATAGAGTTAAAAGAGTTGAAAGCACAGTTGCAAGAATTGACAGACAGGGGTTTTGCTCGACCCAGCTTTTCACCTTGGGGTGCACTGATTTTGTTTGTTAAGAAAAAGGACGGATCGATGAGATTATGCATTGACTACCATTAGCTCAACAAAGTTACAATCAAGAACAAATATCCACTACCTCGCATTGACGATTTGTTTGACCAAGTGAAAGGTGCCATAGTGTTCTCGAAGATTAATCTTTGTTCTGGTTATCATCAACTACGAGTGAAAGATTCATATGTGTTGAAAACTACATTTAGAATCAGGTACAGACACTATGAATTTCTTGTGATGCCGTTTGGTTTAACTAATGCACCTGTAGTATTTATGGATTTGATGAACAGAATCTTCGGACCGTATTTAGACAGATTTTTTGTAGTATTTATTGATGATATTCTAATATATTCCCGAGACAAGTCTGAGCATGTGGAGCACTTGAGAATTTTTTTGTAAACTTTGTGAGATAAACAACTGTTTGCTAAATTCAACAAATGTAAGTTTTGGCTCCGAGAAGTTTGTTTTCTAGGACACATAGTATCGACTGAAGGCATCAAAGTTGATCCAAGTAAAATTTCAGCGGTTGTTGACTGGAAGCCACCGAGAAACATATCTGAAGTTAGAAGGTTTCTAGGATTAGCTAGTTATTATCAGAGATTTGTAAAAGGGTTCTCGATGATAGCTACACCGATCACACGGCTATTACAAAAAGATGTGAAGTTTGAATGGTTTGATAAATGTCAGCAAAGTTTTAACTAGTTGAAAGCATTATTGACTGAAGCACCAGTTCAGATAGTTAAAACCGCATGAAAAACACTATCCAACACATGATTTAGAGTTGGTAGCTATTGTGTTTGCGTTGAAAATTTGGCAACACCATTTGTTCGGTGAAAAATGTCACATATTTACCGATCACAAGAGTTTAAAATATCTGATGTCGCAGAAAGATCTGAATTTGAGACAGTGTAGATGGCTCAAACTGTTGAAAGATTATGAGTTAGTTATTGATTATCATCCGGGAAAAGCAAACGCAGTTGCAGATGCTCTGAGTAAAAAGTCTTTGTCTGCTTTGCGAGTGATAAATAGCCGATTGTCATTGTCTGATGATGGCTCAATCTTAGCTGAGTTAAAAGCTAAACTAATTTTTTTACAACAAATTTGCGAAGGTTAGAAATGTGATAGTGAATTGTTAGCTAAGATAGTACAATGTGAGTCGACTTCAAGTTTAGAATTTTAGATAGGACCCGATGATTGTTTGTTATTCAGAGGTAGATTTTGTGTACCGAAGAATCCAGAGCTTCTACAGAAAATTTTGCACGAAGCTCATAGTGGTAGCTTGTCTGTTCATCCGGGGAGCAATAAAATGTACAGTGATTTGAGACAAATGTACTAGTGGCCGAGAATGAAACACTAGATTTCTGACTTTGTATTCAGATGTTTGATATGTCAGCATGTTAAAGCTGAACATCAAGTACCTTTAGGACTATTACAGCTAGGGATGATACCGGAATGGAAATGGGATAGAGACATTATGGATTTGTATTGGGGTTATCCCTCTCTCTGAAAAAGAAAGATGCTATCTGGGTTATTTTTGATCGTTTGACAAAGTCTACACATTTTATTTTGGTATGTACAGATTTCTCACTTGACAGATTAGCTAAGTTATATGTTTATGAGATTGTCAGATTACACGAGGTGCTAATATCCATTATTTTGGATAGAGATCCCCTGTTTACATCGTGATTCTACAGAAAGTTACAGGAAGCTCTTGGTACGTGATTGTATTTTAGCACCGCATTTCACCCTTAGACCGATGGTCAGTCCGAGAGAGTGATTCAGATTCTCGAAGATATGCTTCATTGCTGTGTTTTAGAGTTCGAAGGCAACTGGGAGAAATATTTACCGTTGGTCAAATTTGAAACACCTCTTACCCGAGACCGTTTCCGGAGTCGAGCATGAGGCGTTACTTGACTTAACTTAAAAGTTCGGGGCATAAAAATTTTCTTTTGAAAGTTATTTCACTGTTCATAATAAGGCTGTCCACCTGCGCAGCAGTTACTAAATTAATTATAAATCGAGCTACGAAACTCAAAAGTTTATATCCTTAAATTTTCCCTGAAACTAGACTCATATATATTTTTACCATAATTTTTTCAGAATTTTTGGTTCATCCAATTAGTACAGTTTATTAGTTAAATTCTCCCTTGTTTCATTGATCGACTGTCCTGACCTCTTGTCACTAAAATTAAATTATCTCATTGTACAGACTTCATATAGTGTTTTGACTTATTTCTATAGGAAATAGAATCAATAAGAAATCTAAACATATAAATTATAACTTAGAAATATTTTTGTACAATTTTTAATGATTTTCCAAAGTCAAAATAGGGGATTCTGAAAACCACTTTGACCTTGTCTAACTAAAATGCAAATATCTCAGAATACATAATTCCTTTGTCTACACCGTTATTTTTCTATGAAAATAGACTCAATAAGATTTAATTTTATATCTCATCCACCCTATAATTCATTTTATAATATCCTTGGTGATTTTTCAAAATCATGTCACTACTGCTGTCTCAAAACTGATTTACTACCAATTTTTACTTTTTTATGATTTCTATGCATAATTTAGCACCTAGACATTTATAACAACAAACACCTTCATACTTAGCCATTTTAATAACTATTCATCATCAAATATTTACATATCATCTTTTGGTCATATCTTAAGAATATACAATCGAAATGACCAAGTCCCTATACATGCCATAGCTCAAAACATTTATCGTCTTAAAATACCGAGTTGTGGTGGTTGATAGTGTGAACGCTCTCTGACGTTTTCAAGATCCCGACTATGCTTGATAATACTATATGAAATAAAAAGAAATAAAAGAAGTAAGCATAAAGCTTAGTAATTTTAAAAGTAAATAAGTAACAACATTTATCATAAACAATTATATTCATAAATTTTCATTAAGCATTAAGATCTTTATTTTCTTCTTTACTTACTCTCTTACTCGTTTACTTGCTTGCTTGCTTAACTTACTCCTTCGTTGCTGAAATTTCTTTTCTCAACTGATAACTAAGATACTCTTAATCTTATTAACTCACGTGAACTTGTCTATTAGGCTTTTACCTGAACTTTCATGTAACATCGTCTATTTACTAGCTTGTTGAATCACTTGGAATACGAAGGATACTCGGGTCTCCTGTTTGAATATAACATGCCAAAGCTATATCCCAGACATAGTCTTACATGAGATGTTTCTTGTACTGCCAATGCCATATCCCAGATATGGTCTTACATGGCAGTTCTCATATAGGTGCCCATGTCATGTCCTAGACATGGTCTTACGGGGGACTTCTCATCTCGGTGCCAACGCCATGTCTCAGACTTGGTCTTACATGGGACCTCTCATCTCGGTGCCAACGCCATGTGCCAGACATGGTCTTACATGGGACCTCTCATAATCTCAATGATGCCAATTCCATGTCCCAGACATGGTCTTACATGGGATCTCATCCTCTTAATGTCATGACATTTGTATCCGATACATTCCTCATGTTTCAACGGAGCCTTTTAACACTGATTCTCTGTCATCTCATACTAGAGTTAACATTATATATTTTTATGAAATAAATACATAATTGCTGAAAAATAACAGCATTAATAATAATTATCAAAATATTGCATTTATTTACTGTAAACTTACCTCAGTACAAAAATGTGATCAAATCTAACACTTTAGTCCTCAATCTTTTTCTTTCCCCAGTCTAGCTCTAGATTTCATTCTTCGTGATATATAATTGCAAATTTAGCTTATTTAATACCCACATTCATCAAAACAGTCCTTGACTCTAACTTTGGCAAAATTATGATTTTGCCCCTAAACTTTTACATAATTACACTTTTGCCCCAAAGCTCAAAAATTAAACTTCATCTCTTATTATTATGATTTATAACATGCTAAACATTTTTCCCTTCTATGACAACATCAAATTCTTACTCTAGCACCTACTTATGAACATTAGGTATTTTTGTCGATTATGTCAATATACTCGTTTTCACATAAAATTGACTAGCAAAAGTTGTTTAACATAATTTCTAGCTTTATATTCTACTATAAAACATCAAAAGAAACATATTTCATTGATGGGTATTTTTCGAAATATGAACCCTAGGTTAAATTATTGCTAGAATAAACTAAATTAAGCTATCAGGATTCCAAAACGTAAAGAACATTAAAAACAGTGCTAGAACAGACTTACAATCGAGCTTGGAAGCTTGAAAAACCCTTGCCATGGTTTCCCCTTGTGAAATTCGGCCATGGGGTTGAAGATGGACAAAAATTGGCTTTTAATTTTGTTTTTAATTCATTTTAATAACTAAATGACCAAAATGCTCTTAATGAAAAACTTAGGAAACATGTCTAACCATGTCCATTTTTGTCTAAAAAATTAACCAATGGTCTAATTACCATATAAGGACCTCCAATTTAAAATTTCATAACAATTGGACACCACTAACATGTAGAACTCAACTTTTGCACTTTTTACAATTTAGTCCTTTTAACTAAATTGAGTGCCCAAACGTCGAAATTTTCGAACGAAATTTTCATGAAATCATTTTGTGAAATTGTAGACCATAAAAATATAATAAAATAATTTTTTTCCTTATCGGATTTGTGGTCCCGAAACCACTGTTCCGACTAGACCCAAAATCAGGATGTTACAGAATTCGCATATAATAATAGTTTTCAATCGAGTATAAAGTTGGCACTGTATGAGGCTCTATATGGTATTAAATGTTAAACTCCGTTATACTGGACTGAGCTCAATGAGAAAGAGATACACGAGGTTAACTTGATTCGCGAAATTGAGGAAAAAGTGAAAGTGATTCGATAGCTAAAAAGTAACTTCAGATCATCAAAAATCTTATGCGAACCTTAAACGTAATGATATAGAGTTTCAAGTCAGTGGTAAAGTATTTTTGAAAGTTTTGCCTTGGAAGAAAATTCTTTGGTTTGGTCACAAAGGAAAGTTGAGCCTGCGATTTATCGAACCGTATGAGATTACTGAAAAAATTAGATCTATTGTGTACCGATTAGATTTACAGTCAGAGCTTGAGAGGACTCGTAATCTCTTTCACTTGTCTATGCTACGATGGTATCGATCTGACCCTTCACATGTTATCTCTTCAACAGATGTTGAGATTCAACCTGATATGGCATACAGTGAATAAGCGATCAGAATTCTGGAACGAGAGGTGAAAGAATTGAGAAATAAGAACATAGCTTTAGTAAAAGTTCTCTGGCAGTGACACGGAATAGAAGTAGCTACTTGGGAACTGAAGAAGCTATGAGAAAGCAATATCTGAACCTCTTTTTCTGGTAAGATTTTCGGGTACGAAAACTCCTTTAGAGGGAGAGTTGTAACAACCTATTTTCAGTGAAATCAGAACAATGGTTTTCGAACCACCAATCTGAAGTTGAAAAAATTATTATTATTATTTTATGGTCTACTGAATGATAGAAATACCGTATAAAAATTTCGTTAAGAAATTGTACTGTTTACATGCTCAAATTGATAAAAAGGACTGGATCGCGTAAAGTGCAAAAGTTGTGTTCTAATAGCTAAAGGTGTCTAATAGCTATAGAATTTTAAATTGGAGGTCTTTATATGGTAATTAGACCATTAAATGTGATAGTGGATGTACATGGCTTGGCATTATTGTAATTTTTAAAGTTAATTAAGGTTGATTTTGTAAATAAGTAATAAATGATAAAATAAATAAAACCAAATTTGCTATTATCTTTATCCATCTTTTTTTTCAACCAAAGATTGAAGGAAGAAAACCATTTTTTCTCTTTAGGGTTCGGCAAGCTTGTTTCCATCAATTAGGTATACATTTTGTCCCGTTTTTGATAATTTCTATGTTTCTTGGATCGTTGTACTAGCTAGCCCGAGGACTGATTTGTGAAACTGTTAAAGTATTTTATTTTTTCCATTGATGAACATGTTAGGGCTTTAAAGCTTAATGGTACAAAATGAATGGTTATTGTTAGATAAACAACTTTTATAAAGGAAATTTTTATGAAATTATCAATTAACGATTAAATTGAAAAATGTGATAAATTGGGTGGTAAAATTGTGAATTTGTGAAAAATGTGGGGTGTTATACGCATGTATATAATTCGACTATGGGTTGTAATGAAATTGTGCAAATTTCCATTTTTATGAGATAGGGATTAAATTGCAAAGAATTATAAGTATAGGGACAAAGTGGTAATTTCACCAAAAAATGTGTTGGACTAAATTGAATATGAATTATATTGAGCTGACTTAAATTCATTCGTATAGATCTAGTTAGACCTAGTGCGAAGTTAGGTCGAGAAAATCTCGGATTAGTCCCCTCCGTATCTACGAACACTCGTCGAGGTAAGTTCATGTAATTAAATTGCTTATTTACATGCTTTAATTGAAATATATGTATGTGGATAGTATAATTGCTATGTATAATTACCAATCGCACATCCGATGACATACGATGATTATCGAGCCCCATTTTAACCTTAGGAATTCGTTGGATACAAATGTCATTAGGGTTACCGATTTCAGCTCTTATGAGCTTACCGTTTATAGCTCGTATGAGCATACATGTACATGAATTAACGGATTACAGTCAGTACACCTCGTGTGTACTATCCGCGTATCCAATGATATTCTAAATGGTTCAACGGGCACAATTTTGTTAGGAGTTGATATGAGTTTGATACGAACTAGTACACGTATTTACATGAATTACATGGAAATGGTTTGTATATGATATATAAATACATGATATAGATGTTACATGTATATGGAGTTTGAATGGTTGTTGAACTCATACATGATTCTCGGTATTATATGAATTACATGGCTAAAATGGTTGATGAATATGTGTTAAGCTTTTGGCCAAATTGAGTTGAGATATGCTTTGGTTTACTTACCTTAAATGTGATTAAAATGGTAAGTTAAATTCTCTATTATACGAACTTAGTAAGCTTAAAAGCTTACTCTGTGTTATTTTTCAAGTTTTATAATGATTCGTAAGCTCCTTCGGGTTGGAAGCTCATCGGAGCTATATCACACTATCCATCGACTTTTTTGGTACTTTCGGTTATTTAATTTCGGTTATAATGGCATGTATAGGTTAATTTGGCCAATGTTGGCCTATAAGGGTTTTGTTGAGATTAGCCACTAATATGACTTGTGTTTGATATATTTTGATGTGTATATATATGTGGCCTTATCATATTTGATGTGTGTTTGATATGGTAGAATGATGAAAAGTAAAATGTGGTTTGAATATGCATATAAGGTATGTTATATACCTTGGTGTGATTTAGTTCTTTGTTATGGAAAACTTATAGGTATATTGATGTTAGTTAGAATGGTAATTTGGTACCATTTGGAAATATTGATATGTTTTGGTAAGTAAGTTAAGTGACATGAAATGATGAAAAATGATTTACCTTGTGAATTGGTATTTTTGGTACCAAATGGGTGAGCTTGATAAATGACCTACATGATAGGTTTTGGTACAATTACGCATATATGTATTTGGTCACTTAGGTAAATTTGGATACATGGTTCACATGTTTGCATATTGGTTGTATGTGATGATTTTACATGTTTAAGGCCTGATTTTGGCTTGTTTTAGATGCCTAATTATGACTTGTGTATATGCAAAATGATAAGTGTAGGTGGATGCCAAATTGGGTGAGAAATGTGGCTTGTAAAATGGCTTATTTTTGTCCACACAAGTAGAGACACGGGCGTCTGTCTCAACCATGTATGACACACGGCCAAGTGGCACGACCTTGTGTCCCCTGTATATTTTAAAAAGCGCAAGTCAGTATGCTCACATGGCCTAGCACAGGAGCGTATGGCTTGGTCGTGTGGCATAAGTTAGTGAGTTACACGGGAACAAACACGGACAAGGGCTGGGACACATCAGTTTGTCCCTATTTCAAATGCCCACATGACCTAAGACAAGGGCGTGTCTCTTGGCCGTGTGACCCCTACAGTTTTGAAAATTTTATAAGTTTCTAAAAAATTCTCTAGATTTTTGATTTAGTCCCAATTTCTTTCTAATGCATATTTTGAGCCTCGATGGCTCGTATAAGGGACAATATGTATGAATTTGATTGGTTTTTTATATAAATGCTATATAATATAAAATGTTTGAATTTTTTTGTCTGATCTGTAAATCTTGTAATGCTCTATAACCCTATTCTGACGATGGATACGGGTTAGGGGTGTTACAAATTCTACCATCAAGGCTCAATTATCAGATATGGTCACCTTAGCTCGAAAAGACAACAAAGCTATCATAGTCTTCCTACTTAGAGCATCTGCCAATACATTTGCTTTACCTGGGTGATACTTAATAACTAAGTCATAATCCTGTAATAGCTCTAACCATATTTTTTGGCTTAGATTCAAATCTCTTTGGGTTATCAAGTATTTCAGACTCTTATGATCAGAAAATATATGACATTTCTCACCATACATTTAATGTCACCATAGTTTCAATGCTAAGACCACTGCTGCGACTTTTAGGTCATACATAGGATAGTTTTCTTTCATGAGGCTTCAATTGGCATGATGCATAAGGTATGACCATACCTTTTTGCATAAGCACGCATCCTGACCCATTTAGAGATGCATCTATATAAACTGTGTATTCTACCCTAGGCTTTGGTTGTGCTAA
This sequence comes from Gossypium hirsutum, assembly GCF_007990345.1. NCBI lineage: Eukaryota > Viridiplantae > Streptophyta > Magnoliopsida > Malvales > Malvaceae > Gossypium > Gossypium hirsutum. The sequence continues at coordinate 61,898,131 of NC_053438.1, read as the reverse complement.
AATCGGAGCTTCAGTCAAATCTGCCTTCAATTTCTCAAAGCTTTATTGATAATCATCACACCATACAAAATTTCCCTTTTTCTTGAACAGCTGAGTGAGAGGCGATGGTATCATTGAAAACCCTTTACAAACCTTCTGTAGTACCCAGCTAACCTCAGAAAGCTGCAAACTTCAGAAACGTTCTTGGGCGAGTTCCACTCTAAAATTGCCTTATCCTTAACAATATCCACTATAATAACATCAGATGAGATGACATGTCCCAGAAAATGCACTTCTTTCAGCTAAAACTCATATTTACTGAACTTTCCATACAACTGATTATCACGAAGGGTTCTCAATAAAATCCTCAAATGCTCTTCATGATCAATCTCATTCTAAGAATACACTAATATACCATCGATAAATGCCATAACAAACTGATCTAAATAAGGTTGAAATGCCCTAGTCATTAAGTCCATAAATACTGCTGGCGTATTGGTTAACCCAAATGGTATTACCAAAAACTCATAGTGGCGATACCTTGATCAAAAAGTTGTCGTGTGCACATCATAACCTTTAATCTTTATCTGGAAATAACCTATTATTTGATCAATCATGGAGAAAATGGATGCCTTACTTAACTGATCAAATAGGTCTTTAATCCTTGGCAAAGAGTACTTGTTCTTTATCGTGACCTTGTTCAGTTGACGGTAATCTATACGCATGTGCATCAATCCATCCTTCTTTTTAACAAATAAAATTGGTGCACCCCATGGTGACACACTAGGCCTAATAGAACACTTACTCAACAGATCCTACAACTGTTCCTTTAATTCTTTAAGCTCTAACGATGCCATTTTGTAGGGTTTACAGGATATAGGGTTTGTCCTAAGTTCCAACTCAATTGAATAAAAAGGAAAAAAACTCGAATCGTATTGTAAGTTTGTTGATGGAGTTGATGAAATTTGTGTTTCCCAAGAAAAATAAATGTAAAACCTGCAAAAGAAGAAACTAACAAGAAAAAGAAACCAAAAAGAAGGAAATTTTCAAAGAGAGTCAAAAGGATTCGGAAGAAAGATTGAGAGAAACTATAAATGGGGAACAGTTCTTTGGGATTTAAGATGAAGGATTTGGGGGGAAATGAGAAGAAAAATGGGGTTTTAGGGAGTTTGGAGGCATAAAAAACCCCCAAAACACGTGGGTCGCGATACTTGAAACTGGGTATCGCATGATTTGACTTGGATATCACGATATCCCTATTTTTGGACCCTTCTTGTTCGATTCTATCTAAGGTATGGCAATACCGAAGGCTGGGTATTTTGAAATTCCAAGGGTATCGCGATACCAGAGACCCGATATTGCGACACCTAAAAGATTCTTGGTCCCTTTGAAAACTGTCTAGGAAATTGTGATATCCCCCCTTCGATATCACAATTTTATTGAATTAATCCCTAAAAACATGAAAAAATCATCAATTTTCATCTCAATCATCAAAAATCTGACCTACCAAGTCTAAAATTAAACTAACTCAATTTAAAATCCTGGTCAAAATGTAGGAAATAAATGGAGTCCATGCTCAAAACATCTAATTATTTACAAATCCTTGTTCATTTTCCATAGACGAGTTAAAAAGTCAACTTCAGGCGGTCAATCACACCACCAAAACAATGTTTCATCGGTGTCATCGACACTAGAACTCTTAGTTTGTTCAGCATCTAACCATGGCCTCTTAAGAGTTGTATTTTCTTTCTTATCCTAATTTTTTCCAAATTCTCTTGCTTGGCTCATGAACACTTGAAAAATTACACCATTCCATGAAAGTTTCACATTGATTATCATGATAATCTTTCGTCTCAATCACTTGGCACTTATACTCTTGTAATGGTTGTATTTCCTTAGACCTAGGCTCGGGCTTGAAATATTTGAAAACTTTAGTTTCTCCTTGGATATCCATAATTAATTCACCCAGTCCTACATCTATGGTGGCCCTAGATGTGGCTATGAAGAGTCTCCCTAAGAGTATAGGAATTTCAAGATCCTCCTCAAAGTCAAGCATGATAAAGTCGACAAGAAAAATCAATTGTCTAACCCTCACTAACACATCTTCAAGGAATCCCTTGGGGCGTACTAAAGATCTGTCAACTAATTACAAGGTGACATTCATTTCCTTAAGCTCTCCCAAACCTAACCTCTTATAAATTGACAATGACATGAGGTTGATACTGACTCCTAGGTAACACAGGGTCTTCTAGGAACTTGATCCTCCTATTTCAATGGAGATGGTAAAGCTATCGGGATCCTTTAGTTTAGGAGGAACTCTCCTAGACACTACTGTGCTATATTCTTCGTTAAATGCAATTTGCTCTCTTCTTCCTATTCTCCTCCGACAAGACATTACTTTCCTAAGGAACTTAGCATATTTGGCCATCTTCTCAAAGAGGTCTAACAAAGGGAGGTTCACATTCAAGGCTTTAAACATCTTAAGGAAGTCTATGCACTCTTCATCATCTCTTTTCTTCTTCTTCTCATCTAAACGATTTGAAAAGGTTATAGGTTTTGAGCTAGGTTGTGGTAGTGGAAAGAGTCTATCCTCGGTTTCGACTTGTGTGGGTCTCTCTTGGGTTTTTCCTTCTCAACTAACCCTTCTCCAACACTAGGAGTACGGATGCTCTAGTCCTTCTCGTCTACTTCTTTCTCCCCACAATTTGGTCGAATAGGTTCTTTAACCATAGCCCTAGATCTAAGGGTGACTGCCTTCACCTGCTCCTTTCCTTCTCTCTTTGGATTAGGTTCGATATTATTGGGTATGCTAGAGGCTAAATTGTTTTGTAACAGTTGCAAAACTTGTTCCAATTGACTCCGGATTTGGCACACATCAGCTTGCACTACATGCAAACTTGTTGGAAGTTATCCTTGCTAGTGACAGCATTTGCTGCCACTTGTTCGGCTCAATATGTGAACCACTCAGCCAACCTCATGTAAGTGTTCATCGCCATATCCTCGATGAGTTAACATGCCTCGGTATAAGTCTTTGACAATAATGCTCTAGCGGATGCTCCATCAAGACTAGAGCATAAATTCCTATGAAGTCCATTGTAGAAGACTTGAAGTTGCCGCTAATCTTGTAAATCATGGTACAGGCACTTGCGCAATGTCAATTTGAAGCACTCCCAAGCCTCGTATAATAACTCTTTTTCCAATTGCTGAAAATTCACAATGTCCATCAAAAATTTCATCATTTTGTTTGGTGGAAATTATTTTTCCAAAAATTGCTCGTTAGCTCATCCCAAGTGTTGATGGAATCTACCAGCTGTGAATCTAACCACATAAAAGCATCGTCAATAAGAGAGAAAGGGAATAATCAAAGACAAATAGCGTCATCGGATACCCTATTATAATTGAAAGTATCAGAAATGGTTAGAAATCACTTAAGGTGTTTATTTGGATCTTTATTCATTGACCCTTGGAATTGAAAGTTTGATTGATCATTTGGATCATTGTCGATTTAATTTTGAAGTTGTTAGCATTAATTTTCAGGCAAGTAATGCTACCTCGAATAGCGTCTAAGTTGGGCATTGCAAAGTCGCACAAAGTTCTTTGCTCTATAGGTAGTTGTGGTAGTTGTCAGATTTCTCCTTGCGGATCTTCAATAGGTTGCTCTCTTGGTGGAAATGGAATGTCTCTCATAAGTTGCACCCTTCTTACATGTAATGATACATTTTGGTTATGGCTCAAATGGTAAAACACCATTACCATTTCGAGTCATACAACATCCCTATAAGCACAAGAGATTGAAGAAAATTAAATAAAAGTTGAATGACACAAAAATAAGTGGAAAATAAATCTGTATCTATAAATCCTACTTTGGCTACTTATCTCTACTTAAAATTGTACACTAAAAATTACTCAATCTTACACTATCTTCCCTGGCAATGATATCAACAACTTGATGGGCTACATGCGTGCACATTGAAAGAATGAATTTATACAATAATTTTTAAAGTTTGATTTTACTGCAAGTGTACAGGTCAGTTGTACTATTTATAGTGTTACAATGAAACACCGAAGTATTCCAAGGATCGAACCCAAAGGAAGAGGTGATTGAGCAATAACTAGCATACATAATAGAGGCTAAGTGGCTATTAATACGATTTTATATTACAGCGATTCATAAAATATAAGTTTACAAGAAAATTAAATATTCTAGTCTATGGACTAAATTGCAAGAAATGTAAACTAGATGGACTATTTGGAAAATGACTAATGGTGGTTGGTTAACTTCGATGTGGTTCACCAAATCTCATAATAAGGACATAAACCATGTAAATTACCGAGTGGCTCTATTTTTTCGTCCAATATTAATTTTACCGACTTAGATAGATTAGTTCTGATTTATCTTTTGATCTCGTCATTTAATCCGGGACTAACGAACCAGTGCGACACAAGATTCCGTTCCGGTCTCACTTTATCTTAATATTTCCTTAGGGGCATCACTACCTAAGTTCTTAGTTCTATTCAAATTAGTCCAATTTGTTACAATTTAGTCCTTTGTCCAAATATTTTAGTTTATCCACATCTCCATCAACCAACATCTTTAAGGATTTAGCTACACATGCTCAAGGTAAAAAAAATAAGCATAACAATGGAAAACAAATCAACCATGAAAATAAAGCTTGAGAAAAATGTGAAAGTTGAGATTTTTATGCAAGAAAACTTAAATAGAATGAAACCAAAAGTATTTAACAATGAAATCTAAAGAAAGAAACATAACAGGAACAAGCTTTAATAGATTTAAAGTAAGATAAACTAAAATATATTAAACTAAAGCTTAAAGAGTCTTTAAAGCAATGTACAAGGACTGAAAATGTAAATAAACCTCAGCTACAATGTTAACTAACTTAACTAACATAAAGAACATCAAGAACAAGAAGTAAATACAGAAAAATAAAATCTAATCTAAGGTAGAAGAAGAGAAAAATAAAAACCTCAGAAAAGTGCAGAAAAAACTAAAGAAAACTAGAGAAAACTAAACCTAAAACTAAGCTAATGTGCGTCTTCCCACTTCAGCAATTTTTGGCTATTTTGAAGGGTGTTCTGATAACTTTTCGATGCCAAAATTGACCTTACACGGGCATTGTGTGATTGGTGGCTTGGGTAGACAAAAGTTTCCCTTTTTGTCAAAGTTTATCCCTTTGACAAAAGCAATATCACGATACCCAGAAGAGGATATCGTGATATCTCGGATAGTATTAACCTTGGGGGTCTTCCTTGAGAGCTGGATATCACGATACCCAAGGAGGATGTCACGATACCATTAAAGAGTCTCATTGGTCTTCTATACTACCGAAGGTATCACGATTCTAGGGGTTGGATATCGTGACACATTTGCTCTAGATGTTGTTCTTGCTCATTTTCGACCTCCTACACGTCCCTACATCACTCAAACACACGTTAGACCTCCCAATGGCACTATTGGCCAATTTGGGTCAAAAATAGACAAAAATGGTAGATTTTCACTTATTACCCGAAAAATATAAAAATACAAAAATAACAAAAAACCAAGCTAAAATCTCTATTCTGCTTGAGAAAAAGCTCCTTAAGTGTGTCGGAAAAGCCTAATTTTCCACATCGATTTGCGGCAGATTATCTAATAAATTGAACTAATTAGTCTAAAATTAGATAAACTGGAATTAATTATTATCGAGCTAAATTTACAATTTATACACATAATCCTATTTACATGCTCTTAACCAATCACTTGTGTTTCTACAAGCTTGAGCACAAATAAAACACACAAAATTAAAAAAATTTAAAACGACTAAAAACCAATAAAAACAAAATGAAATAACAAAAATTTAAAAAAAAATTTATGTCACCCCCACACTTTATGTGGCACGTTGTTCTTAATGTGCAATTAAAGAGAAAGGAAAGAGGTACCCAATTGGTGTGATCCATGCAACTTAATTGGTGGGACTACTCCTTGCAATTTCAGCTCAATATTGTAGTGCCTTCAAAAGTATGGGGTTCCTATAAAGAAAATTAGACACAAAATTTTATGATAAATTTAATAACTAAATAAAATAAATAAAACACACAAATTGAAAAAAAATTAAATCCTATGTACTTTCCCCACACTTTAGAACAAACATTGTCTCGATATAAACGAATTAACATGCGAACAAGAAATTTTCCTTGAAAAGGTTGGAATCTTGTTGTCTTGTAAATCTCTTCATTGCAATGTTGCGATAAATTTTATGCTCCCCCAAGCTGTTTCGTCAAGATATGTCATGACACCTTTTAGTAGTGTCACGACTTTGATTAGTTTCGTTGCGACTTGGAATCTCTGCTTTTCGCGTTCAAATTCCAAGGCCATTATTCTTCGGTTCATTGTGATTAAAGGAAACAACTCGCCACAATCTCTTATTCAGCTCATCATGACTTTGGATTACAACTTAGCCCTTTCATATTTGAAGGCATTGCGGCTCATCGTGACGTGCGTATAGCGGTCGTTGGGACGTAGGAACGACACATTGTTCCTAGTCACAGTGATGGAAGTTGTTGGTACACTTGTTGGTTTGGCTTTTCATGGCATGGCCCAACATAGGAGGTGTGTGGCACGACACGACTTGGAAGTCTCCCAAACTTGTCTTTTCAGAGCATGTTAGACTTCTCGATTTGTGACTAATTGCCTTAATCCACCTTACGCACTCTCCATCTACGATGAAAAGAAAATAATACATATAATTAAATACTTACAATGCAGTAAAAAATAAAATTTAAAATAAAAAAATAAAAGAGAAGTCTTTTTTTAGAGTTGGGACGATCAGTATCGCCACCAAAGAAGAACTTTCAACTGGTCTTTGACACTTTGATCCATCGTGTGTTCCACTGTCGGTAGATTTGAACCATCACCCTTAGTCAATTCTAATGATATTGCATTATCGTTGACCCGTATAACATCCACATCATGATTCATTTAAAGCTAAATTCGAGCCAACCCCAAATAGTTTTTTGAGGTATTATTAGCTCGAGCATTTTCACCTCAATGTCGTATGAGGGTCGACCAACCAGAGGTTTAGCATTGCTATCGAACGAGAATGATATGAACTTGTAAACTTCTTCGGTTGGTGTTTCCTCTTTTATGACCAGAAGGTGTGTCAGCTCATTGACAACTTCACTCAGCGTCAGTTTAAAATCAATGTCAGTGGTTAGCTCAACCTCTATGTCTACTTCTATAGCGACATCTATGTTAATTGGATTGAAGACATCTTCGGTTATATTCAATCCATTCTTGTCTCAAGTTCCAAACTCTTGTTGACTTTCAAGATTTAGTTCTGGATGGTTTTCGGTAATACATTGGTCCTTTTGATTGGAATTGGAGACATCATGTACGACCTCTTCCAATGGAGTACTTGCTTGGGATTTTTTTCGAAAAATCCTCTAACTGATCCAATTCTTGTTGGATTTTTTTTATTTAGCTTGTAATTCTTGCTCGTGGCTTTCTTGTTCGAACGTATAGTCATATAAATCACAATGAGTTTTAGTTAGATACTCGGATGTCCCCAACGGTAACTCATGTATCTTTTCCATCGTTTCGTTTCTTCGTTGAAGCAGTTCTTGCATAAACAACCTTTAGTTCTCCATAATCTCCCATTGATCGTATACGTCCTCCTCGTATTCTTTGTCTTTATCCCATGGGTTCGTCAAATCCCCATCTCTCTCATACGTATACTTGCTTCGCTTAGGTAGTAGTTCATTCGAACACTCAGGCTGCTCGTCTTTGTAATCACGACTCCATTGGCTTGTCAAAGCTCCGTACAACCAACTCAATTTGGATAGTTTGTACACCAACCTATAAAAATGAACATTTATGATTAAATCTGCTAATCAACAATGTAAGTAAAAATATTAAAAATAAAATTATTTAATTAACTAAAAAATTCAAAAATAAAAATATTTTAATTATGTACAAAAAATTAAAACATTATCTAGCTTGTTCGTCTTTCGATTAATATTATTTTACAATAATCAATCTAATAAAAATTTCACCATCACAATCCTCAAGAACGACTTGGCGGTCTATAAACAAGTTATCGTTTATAGTATAAATATCACCCCCAATATATATAATTAAATCTGCAGTGTCCGCAAGCATACAGGTCAAATTTTAATAAAGTAAAGTTTACAATGGAACACTGGTAAGTATTCCAAGGATCGTACCCAAGGGATTGCAGATTAAAGAAACTATTATTAAATTAATTATAGAAAATTATTACTAATCTAATCGTCACAAATTAGTAGTGTTAATCCAAATTGAAATATTAATTAAACTAATTAAATTAATAAACCTCACTAACGTAATAGAATTTCCTATTCCTAGTGTTAACGATGTGAGCCTCTACCCTATGATCGATTAAATACCTAATTATCTAATTAAATAATTAATTATCTTCGATTGAGTTATTTATCACCCTTACCTAAGAATACACTTTCAGTCTCATCTTTACTAAAGATTATCACCTAAGTCACCCCTCCAATCTCTTCCAAAGCATATGGATACCCTCCCGATCTCACTGCTTGGCACAAGTTATACATGAGAAGATACCCTTTCAGTCTCACCTGTCTCGATATTCTATCAAGGGCGGCACTCCCTAATATACTAAGTGCTCTTTAATAAATAACCAACTTCAAATAAATAATCACTTAAAAAATAAATTGTTTTATTAACCGAAACATGCAAGATATAAGTAAAGCATAATAATCTATTTAATATTCATACAAATATCAATTGACCAGATTAACGAAAGATAAATAAAAGAACAAAAGAGAAGAGATAAGAGAACGCTCATGAATATATATTGAAACATGATCCTGGAGCAATATTCACTCACAGTTGTCTTCACATTGGAATATGAATAATTTCGACTACACGAACGTATAAATAAAATACAAAGGAAATTGTATGTCTAAGTCTGCCCCCTAATTTTGGTGACTTAAGGTTGCTTATGTAACAGCTTTTTTCAATGGTGTCGGAAACTGTGGTTTTGGGACCACAAATTTGACGAGTGAGCTCGTAAATATTAAATAATAATATTTACGATTCAAATATAGCGTTATATTGAATTTTAATATGATATTTTTTTCTAATTGAATGAATAATTAAGAACAAGTGGTTTGTCCCTAAAGTCAAATGATTTTAGAAAATGAGGTATCAGGACCTTATTTCTGTAAATAGAAATTATAAATATTTTTATTAAATATTTACAAAGTGATCATATAGATGTATTGAAATTTGGTCCAAAAATTTTGACATTTGGTTAGTTAATTAAAGAAAAAGGACTAAATCATAATAGATGCAAAAATTAATCACTATTATTTTATTTTTGTATAATGGTTATAAAATCTTAATTAAAGGGTTTTAAAAGGCAATTTAACCTTGTTGGATTTTAGTGGTTAGGTGTTATACTTAATTAGTGTAAATTTTATTAATAAAATACTGATTAATAATTTATATATGAATTGAAACATAAAATAAAGGATAGTTGTTTTATTTTCCAATTTCGTCAACCTCTCATGATCGAAACTCCATTGTTAAGCATGGAAGCATTCGACCAAGCTTTTAAGTCTCTTGCATGGAATGTGTTTTGAGTCTATTTTTAGTGATTTTTATGTTTTTGATATCATTGTAACTTAATCTAGCTAACCCAGAGACTAATTCGTAAAAATGTTAAATGTTTTTATTTATCTCATTGATGAATTTGTGATTTTTTTTAAGTATGATGATAGATTTATAAGCTTGATAGTTAAATAGGACTATTCTATAAAGTAGTTTTAGTTGGTTTTAAATTTGAAGGATTAAGTTGTTAAAATAGTAAAGTTACATGAAATTCTTGTGAAAATTTGATAAATATGGGCTGATAGAGATTATATAAAATTCGACTAGCATTGATTTGGTTAAATTGTGATAGATTTGAAAGTTTCGGGTTTAGGAACTAAATTGAATAAAAGATAAAAGTTAGGGGTAAAATTGTAAAATATTGGTCAAGGGTCAAGTATGTGAATTTAAGTGTTTTAAGATATTGTATTCGGTTAATTGAATTAAATTATTAATTTAGATTAAGAAACGAATCAGTCGGTTGATAATTGAGGGAAAGGAAAAATCGTTGAATAGTCGTCGTCGAAATGTTGGTAACTACTGCATTTTGGTAAGTTCATATTAGATGTTATTATGCTTATTAATGTTGAAATTGTAGTTGTATATATATTTGTATGTGTATGTGTGTAAATAAACATGGTTGATTAAGGTAAGTTGCAAACGTAATCAAAGACTTAAATGGTAAAATATGGCTTTTGTATTTGTTCAAGTTGAAACATGTTATGCTATGGTGAATGGCAACTATTGCATGTGTTGCGGGTTCTCTAAAGCTTGTGTGAGTAGCATATTGTATTGGTTAGTG